>NC_054583.1:2504425-2600998 GCF_017654505.1 Polyodon spathula
TATCCATGTAGTTTTTTTTTTTTCTTTTAAATGGTCTCAGTCCTAAAATTCTAGTTGATTCAAAACCTTTTCCCATGTATATATAATTTTAAGCGCCGTGGTTCATAGACACGCCTTCAGATTGGTAACAGTAAACACGTGGATTCTGAATGCGCTTCTTTACATGACCGAGCGAAAGAGAACTGCATTATATAAAGTTGAGACACGTAACCGAAGAACCAAACTATGAAATATATAAAAATATATAATTTCTTATATAATGTGCTGTTGTATCGGTAGGAGTTTAGCTGGGACTAAGATAGCTGGTTTCATTGGCGTTTCCCAATGACAGGTTCTTCATATAAATGGAGTGATGGGAAAGAGACGTTCACCAAAGGTGGTGCCTTTATATATATTAGATATATTATAATATATATATATATCTATATATTATATATATATATTATATATATATATATATAGATATACTATATCTAATCTCTCTCTCTACTTCGGCTAATATATGTATGTATAATTGTATTAAATACATAGAATACGTGCCAGTACATTAGTTTATATATTATTTTTATTGTAATCAAAATATTAATAAAATAAAAATGATATTGCAAAAGCCGACCGGAAGCCATAATAGCAGTACAGTATTTTTTTATGTTAGATTTTGAAATGTCACGTTTTTCATTATGTATATATGTATGCATATTCCAGGAGCTTTACTGAATATTTCTCATGTATTTAAAACACACGTTGGTTCTCCGATGCGAGGTGAATTTGTGTGCTTGGTTACAGGTATGACGAGAGCAGTGGACTTTCTGTATTTGTTAAGCTGGGCTGGGTCTGTGGGTGCAGGTTTGTCAGCAATTCTTCCAATTTTATGTCCTTTGGTGTCTCTACAGTCCAAAGTCCAAGTATGACTGCTGTGTAAATGTATGGGTGTGACCACACTGCAAACAATCGGAATACAAACTACAGCTCCCAGCATGCCTCAGCACACGCACTGTCAGCGAGGGATGATGGGAGCTGTAGTTTTGTAAACGGTGACCTGCCATACAGTGTGTTCATTTAATATGTGCCCAGCGCTGTATGATGACTTGACGGCAACGCTCGGCCACCATTGATTGTCATCGTGGAGCCAACCAAAAAAATCGACCCAAAGCCAACGTTGACCCAACAGAGAAGTGCTAGAACCGAGGTTTCCACCCTGGTCCTGGAGAGCCCCAATCCTGCAGGTTTTATAGGTGTCTTTACATCATCACTGGCTAAAGATCTGGAACACCTGTTAATCTTCACTAATTAAGCCAATACTTGGTGCAATTAAGTAACTGAGAGCTCATTGAAACAAAACCAGATGCCCCAGTAGCTTTCCAGGACTGGGGTTAGGGACACCTGACCTAGAATTTTAAAAAAAGACAAAAAAAAAAACTAGCTGAATGTAATTTGGATCTTTTATTTAACATCATCTAGTCCAATAAACTTAAAGAAAATGATATTGCAAAAGTCTGTCTGATGCCATAATTGTAGAATATTTTGGTTAATTTCAATTGTATTTAAGGCATTTCATACCAGACAGCTGTTGGCTGTGTTCAAAGTCTCTTTGTTCTCTGTTCTTGCAGACTCCCTTACCGTCAAGGTCCTGGGTTCTCCCCTCATTGTCCGTGAGGGAGAGGATGCAGTTCTGCCTTGCCTCTTCCTCTCCCCTGACACCAACGCAGAGTCGCTGGAGGTCAAGTGGTACGGAGTACAGGAGACCCTAGTCCATACCTACTTAGACCACAAAGATGTGCTGGATGCACAGATTGATAAGTATAAGGGGCGGACCAGCCTGTTCCAGGAGGAGCTGAGGAAGGGCAACGTGTCTTTACAGATCAGAGGAGTCCGGATCTCCGATAAAGGATCCTATTCCTGCTGTGTGATTTCAGCAAAGCAGATGTATTGTGATAAACTGGAGCTGCATTTTCCAGGTGGAGAGGTCCTTTTGTTTTATTCAATGGAATTGGATTAAGGACTGCAGCTCCCAGCGTGCCTCTGCACCTGCAGTACCAATGAGGGATGCTGGGAGTTGTAGTTCTTTAGCACAATGTAACATGACTTAACCAGTGATCTGTCTGGCTCTTGCAATAAATAAATACAGCTCCCAGCATGCCTCTGCACCTGCAGTAACTGTGTGGGATGATGGGAGCTGTAGTTCTTTATACCCCCCTACTACTCTCTCACTGAACTAATAGAAGAGAATGTGTCTGGTTCACCGACTCAAATGATTTCCTGTGCTTATTCTTATTTGCAGAAACCTTTGAAATCTCTATGCAATGGGCTGCCATTGCAAACTCTCTACTGGTTCCTGTGATCGTCATTGCGGCTCTGTGCTGTTGTATAAGAAAGCTAACAAAAGGTAGCGTTAAATACAATTATAGTTCCTTCAAAGAGATTGCAGCTGACATTAATACCACCTACAGCTCTGGACAAACGTTTTGCACCCCCTCTATATAGAATGAACTTAATTTTCCATCATAGAGTCCAGTGAAAGCTGCTGAATAATGTTCCCTTGTTAACATATTGAATTCCACCCCCTCTATATAGAATGAAAGCTGCTGAATAATGTTCCCTTGTTAACAGCTTCATAGAGTCCAGTGAAAGCTGCTGAATAATGTTCCCTTGTTAACATATTGAATTCCACCCCCTCTATATAGAATGAACTCCCTCAGCTTCATAGAGTCCAGTGAAAGCTGCTGAATAATGTTCCCTTGTTAACATATTGAATTGCACCCCCTCTATATAGAATGAACTCACTCAGTTTCATAGAGTCCAGTGAAAGCTGCTGAATAATGTTCCCTTGTTAACATTGAAATTACACACTGCTTTGTAGTTTTCCCAGATACTTAACGAAAAAACAGACACAAATTTGAAATCTAAGTGAAATGCTGCTCTGCTACTATTATGGACTTTTGAGATATCATTGTGTGGTTTGTTTGATTTACATGTTAAGTATCTCAGTGATGTTCAAAGAGATCAAAGTAAACAACAGGAATGACTGTACCTTTATGCCCCGCCTCTGCTCACTCCTGATTGGACAAAGGCAGATCTTTGACTTTATGCATTGGTTACAAACACACAGTCTCTGTTGAACTACATTTAAAACTCTAAATGATTGAATGCTGTACTGCTAATAAAATGAAGGCAAAATCAACCATTGGACAACGTGTTTGAGCTTTCCAACCATTTATGATCTTGTAAATGTATTAATAATGTAACTGATACAATGAAATCTAGTCCTATCAGCCTTCATGATGAATCTCAACTGTTTCAAACTAGCAAACCTAACCAAGCTGTCTTTGTTTGTGTCTTTTAGGAAAATGGCAAGATTAATACATTCATCTCATTATTCTTTTTATTAAATTAAATGAAACGATTGTATTGAATCACAGGAGTTCATGAGCAGAAATACAAACTAAACTTTTCATTTTTTATCTTTTAGAAACTTTAAAAAAGCAGAACGAGAATGTTGAAGCAGGTAACATCATTATAATCCATATAAAGACAGTCTGAACAATTTCAAATGCACTTTATCAGAAATCTGCTATTTTAATAAAGTAACATTGAAAATGAATTGAAGGGAGAATTATTAAATAGTTCAGATCTCTGTTGTGATTTCACTACATTTAAAACTGAAATGAGGGAATGCTGTACCTCTAATGAAATGAAGAGAAAATCAACCACTGGGCAACGTGTCTGAGCATTAGGACCATTTTTCATCTTGCAATAAAATAACTAATGCAATGAAATCTAGTCCTATCAGCCTTCATGATGAATCTCAACTGTACCAAACTAGCAAAACTAACCAAGCTGTCTGTGTTTGTGTCTTTTAGAAAAGAAGGCTCTTCAGAAGGAAAATGGCAAGATTAATACATTCATTTCATTATTTTTATTAAATTACTTAAACTATTGTATTTATGAACCAGAACACAAACTAAACTTGTCACTGTTTTCTGTTTTAGAGAGGCTAGGAAGGGAGAATGAGAGACTGGGAAAAGGTAAGTGTGTAAATAATCTGCAGAGAGAAAGTTTCAATTCCAATCTCCCTTTATCAGAAACCCTAGTAGTTCTAATTCCAAATACTCTGCAGTTTGTTCTGAGAATATTAAAGACTTACAAACACACGTCTCTGTTGTGATTCAAATACATTTAAAACTGAACTGAGGGAATGCTGTACCGCTAGTGAAATGAAGAGAAAATCAACCATTGGACAACGTGTCTGAGCATTGCAAACGTTTATGCTCTTCTAAGTATATTAATAATGTAACTAATGCAATGAAATCTAGTCCTATCAGCCTTCATGATGAATCTCAACTGTTCCAAACTGGTAAAACTAACCAAGCTGTCTTTGTTTGTGTCTTTCAGAAAAGCAGGATCTTCAGAAGAAAAATGGCAAGATTTATACATTCATCTCATTATTATTTTTATTAAATTAATCAAACTATTGTATTGAATCACATGAGTTCATGAGCAGAAATACAAACTAAACTTTTCATTTTTTATCTTTTAGAAACTTTAAAAAAGCAGAAACAGAATGTTGAAGCAGGTAAGATCATTATAATCTATATAAAGACAGTCTGAACAATTTCAAATGCACTTTATCAGAAATCTGCTATTTTAATAAAGTAACATTGAAAATGAATTGAAGGGAGAATTATTAAATATTTCAGATCTCTGTTGTGATTTCATTACATTTAAAACTGAAATGAGGGAATGCTGTACCTCTAATGAAATGAAGAGAAAATCAACCACTGGGCAACGTGTCTGAGCATTAGGACCATTTTTCATCTTGCAATAAAATAACTAATGCAATGAAATCTAGTCCTATCAGCCTTCATGATGAATCTCAACTGTTCCAAACTAGCAAAACTAACCAAGCTGTCTTTGTTTGTGTCTTTCAGAAAAGCAGGATCTTCAGAAGAAAAATGGCAAGATTTATACATTCATCTCATTATTATTTTTATTAAATTAATCAAACTATTGTATTGAATCACATGAGTTCATGAGCAGAAATACAAACTAATTTTTTTGTTTTTTTTATCTTTTAGAGACTTTAGCAATAGAGAAACAGACAGCTCAAGCAGGTAAGATCATTGTAATCTATATAAAGACAGTCTGAACAATTTCAAATGCACTTTATCAGAAATCTGCTATTTTAATAAAGTAACATTGAAAATGAATTGAAGGGAGAATTATTAAATATTTCAGATCTCTGTTGTGATTTCATTACATTTAAAACTGAACTGAGGGAATGCTGTACCTCTAATGAAATGAAGAGAAAATCAACCACTGGGCAACGTGTCTGAGCATTAGGACCATTTTTCATCTTGCAATAAAATAACTAATGCAATGAAATCTAGTCCTATCAGCCTTCATGATGAATCTCAACTGTTCCAAACTAGCAAAACTAACCAAGCTGTCTTTGTTTGTGTCTTTCAGAAAAGCAGGATCTTCAGAAGAAAAATGGCAAGATTTATACATTCATCTCATTATTATTTTTATTAAATTAATCAAACTATTGTATTGAATCACATGAGTTCATGAGCAGAAATACAAACTAATTTTTTTGTTTTTTTTATCTTTTAGAGACTTTAGCAATAGAGAAACAGACAGCTCAAGCAGGTAAGATCATTGTAATCTATATAAAGACAGTCTGAACAATTTCAAATGCACTTTATCAGAAATCCATTATTTTAATAAAGTAACATTGAAAATGAATTGAAGGGAGAATTATTAAATAGTTCAGATCTCTGTTGTGATTTCACTACATTTAAAACTGAAATGAGGGAATGCTGTACCTCTAATGAAATGATTTCTGTGTTTCATTCCTAGCTAATGAAGAACTTCAACAGGAACAGGGTAAGGATATTAATTTTATGTTTTAATAATCTTGTCTTTCTTTCCTCAGTTCTTCACATTGATGAGACAGTGGTACCTACAAGTATAATATTATCAACCATTGGATTCCTGTTTGTATTATTTTCTCATTATGAATAATAGTATCGCTGGTTCTCTCTGTGTCTTGAATTACATGAGTTAATGAAAGCACTGTGTTCGATTTGAAAAGTTTTCTGAAAAGAGACAAAATCTCTCAAAAGTTTCACAGTTCTTATTTGACCTTTTCACACATTTATAGACGTAAATTGTTTTTAACTACCTTACGACATAGCGATTACCGCTAATACTGTTTTTCATTACGTAACCCGTTGAGGGTAACTAAAATTTGCTTTTATAAGTATATTAATAATGTAACTAATGCAATGAAATCTAGTCCTATCAGCCTTCATGATGAATCTCAACTGTTCCAAACTAGCAAAACTAACCAAGCTGTCTTTGTTTGTGTCTTTTAGAAAATGAGACTCTTCTGGACCAAAATGGCAAGATTAATACATTCATCTCATTATTCTTTTTATTAAATTAAATGAAACTATTGTATTGAATCACATGAGTTCATGAGCAGAAATACAAACTAAACTTTTCATTTTTTATCTTTTAGAAACTTTAAAAAAGCAGAAAGAGAATGTTGAAGCAGGTAAGATAATTATAATCTATATAAAGGCAGTCTGGACAATTTCAAATGCACTTTATCAGAAATCTGCTATTTTAATAAAGTAACATTGAAAATGAATTGAAGGGAGAATTATTAAATATTTCAGATCTCTGTTGTGATTTCATTACATTTAAAACTGAAATGAGGGAATGCTGTACCTCTAATGAAATGAAGAGAAAATCAACCACTGGGCAACGTGTTTAAGCATTAGGACCATTTTTCATCTTGCAATAAAATAACTAATGCAATGAAATCTAGTCCTATCAGCCTTCATGATGAATCTCAACTGTTCCAAACTAGCAAAACTAACCAAGCTGTCTTTGTTTGTGTCTTTTAGAAAAGAAGGCTCTTCAGAAGGAAAATGGCAAGATTAATACATTCATTTCATTATTTTTATTAAATTACTTAAACTATTGTATTTATGAACCAGAACACAAACTAAACTTGTCACTGTTTTCTGTTTTAGAGAGGCTAGGAAGGGAGAATGAGAGACTGGGAAAAGGTAAGTGTGTAAATAATCTGCAGAGAGAAAGTTTCAATTCCAATCTCCCTTTATCAGAAACCCTAGTAGTTCTAATTCCAAATACTCTGCAGTTTGTTCTGAGAATATTAAAGACTTACAAACACACGTCTCTGTTGTGATTCAAATACATTTAAAACTGAACTGAGGGAATGCTGTACCTCTAATGAAATGAAGAGAAAATCAACCATTGGACAACGTGTCTGAGCATTGCAACCATGTGTGGTCTTCTAAGTATATTAATAATGTAACTGATGCAATGAAATCTAGTCCTATCAGCCTTCATGATGAATCTCAACTGTTCCAAACTAGCAAAACTAACCAAGCTGTCTTTGTTTGTGTCTTTCAGAAAAGCAGGATCTTCAGAAGAAAAATGGCAAGATTTATACATTCATCTCATTATTATTTTTATTAAATTAATCAAACTATTGTATTGAATCACATGAGTTCATGAGCAGAAATACAAACTAAACTTTTCATTTTTTATCTTTTAGAAACTTTAAAAAAGCAGAAAGAGAATGTTGAAGCAGGTAAGATAATTATAATCTATATAAAGGCAGTCTGGACAATTTCAAATGCACTTTATCAGAAATCTGCTATTTTAATAAAGTAACATTGAAAATGAATTGAAGGGAGAATTATTAAATCGTTCAGATCTCTGTTGTGATTTCATTACATTTAAAACTGAAATGAGGGAATGCTGTACCTCTAATGAAATGAAGAGAAAATCAACCACTGGGCAACGTGTCTGAGCATTAGGACCATTTTTCATCTTGCAATAAAATAACTAATGCAATGAAATCTAGTCCTATCAGCCTTCATGATGAATCTCAACTGTTCCAAACTAGTAAAACTAACCAAGCTGTCTTTGTTTGTGTCTTTCAGAAAAGCAGGATCTTCAGAAGAAAAATGGCAAGATTTATACATTCATCTCATTATTATTTTTATTAAATTAATCAAACTATTGTATTGAATCACATGAGTTCATGAGCAGAAATACAAACTAAACTTTTTTTTTTTTTTTATCTTTTAGAGACTTTAGAAATAGAGAAACAGACAGCTCAAGCAGGTAAGATCATTGTAATCTATATAAAGACAGTCTGAACAATTTCAAATGCACTTTATCAGAAATCCATTATTTTAATAAAGTAACATTGAAAATGAATTGAAGGGAGAATTATTAAATAGTTCAGATCTCTGTTGTGATTTCACTACATTTAAAACTGAAATGAGGGAATGCTGTACCTCTAATGAAATGAAGAGAAAATCAACCACTGGGCAACGTGTTTAAGCATTAGGACCATTTTTCATCTTGCAATAAAATAACTAATGCAATGAAATCTAGTCCTATCAGCCTTCATGATGAATCTCAACTGTACCAAACTAGCAAAACTAACCAAGCTGTCTGTGTTTGTGTCTTTTAGAAAAGAAGGCTCTTCAGAAGGAAAATGGCAAGATTAATACATTCATTTCATTATTTTTATTAAATTACTTAAACTATTGTATTTATGAACCAGAACACAAACTAAACTTGTCACTGTTTTCTGTTTTAGAGAGGCTAGGAAGGGAGAATGAGAGACTGGGAAAAGGTAAGTGTGTAAATAATCTGCAGAGAGAAAGTTTCAATTCCAATCTCCCTTTATCAGAAACCCTAGTAGTTCTAATTCCAAATACTCTGCAGTTTGTTCTGAGAATATTAAAGACTTACAAACACACGTCTCTGTTGTGATTCAAATACATTTAAAACTGAACTGAGGGAATGCTGTACCGCTAGTGAAATGAAGAGAAAATCAACCATTGGACAACGTGTCTGAGCATTGCAAACGTTTATGCTCTTCTAAGTATATTAATAATGTAACTAATGCAATGAAATCTAGTCCTATCAGCCTTCATGATGAATCTCAACTGTTCCAAACTGGTAAAACTAACCAAGCTGTCTTTGTTTGTGTCTTTCAGAAAAGCAGGATCTTCAGAAGAAAAATGGCAAGATTTATACATTCATCTCATTATTATTTTTATTAAATTAATCAAACTATTGTATTGAATCACATGAGTTCATGAGCAGAAATACAAACTAAACTTTTCATTTTTTATCTTTTAGAAACTTTAAAAAAGCAGAACGAGAATGTTGAAGCAGGTAACATCATTATAATCCATATAAAGACAGTCTGAACAATTTCAAATGCACTTTATCAGAAATCTGCTATTTTAATAAAGTAACATTGAAAATGAATTGAAGGGAGAATTATTAAATAGTTCAGATCTCTGTTGTGATTTCACTACATTTAAAACTGAAATGAGGGAATGCTGTACCTCTAATGAAATGAAGAGAAAATCAACCACTGGGCAACGTGTCTGAGCATTAGGACCATTTTTCATCTTGCAATAAAATAACTAATGCAATGAAATCTAGTCCTATCAGCCTTCATGATGAATCTCAACTGTACCAAACTAGCAAAACTAACCAAGCTGTCTTTGTTTGTGTCTTTCAGAAAAGCAGGATCTTCAGAAGAAAAATGGCAAGATTTATACATTCATCTCATTATTATTTTTATTAAATTAATCAAACTATTGTATTGAATCACATGAGTTCATGAGCAGAAATACAAACTAATTTTTTTGTTTTTTTTATCTTTTAGAGACTTTAGAAATAGAGAAACAGAGAGCTGGGAGCAGGTAAGATCATTGTAATCTATATAAAGAAAGTCTGAACAATTTCAAATGCACTTTATCAGAAATCCATTATTTTAATAAAGTAACATTGAAAATGAATTGAAGGGAGAATTATTAAATAGTTCAGATCTCTGTTGTGATTTCACTACATTTAAAACTGAAATGAGGGAATGCTGTACCTCTAATGAAATGATTTCTGTGTTTCATTCCTAGCTAATGAAGAACTTCAACAGGAACAGGGTAAGGATATTAATTTTATGTTTTAATAATCTTGTCTTTCTTTCCTCAGTTCTTCACATTGATGAGACAGTGGTACCTACAAGTATAATATTATCAACCATTGGATTCCTGTTTGTATTATTTTCTCATTATGAATAATAGTATCGCTGGTTCTCTCTGTGTCTTGAATTACATGAGTTAATGAAGGTCTGGTGTTCGATTTGAAAAGTAAGAAAAGACAAAATTCTCTTTCTGTTTTTCACAGTGTCTTATGGAACCTTTGTGTACATAATCTGCAGACGTCAAAATGATTTACTACCTTACGACAATGCGATTATTAAAAATGTTTTATGGGCAACCATGTGTGGTTTCGGTCTGATAAGTATATTAATAATGTAACTAATGCAATGAAATCTAGTCCTATCAGCCTTCATGATGAATCTCAACTGTTCCAAACTGGTAAAACTAACCAAGCTGTCTTTGTTTGTGTCTTTTAGAAAAGCAGGATCTTCAGAAGAAAAATGGCAAGATTAATACATTCATCTCATTATTCTTTTTATTAAATTAATCAAACTATTGTATTGAATCACATGAGTTCATGAGCAGAAATACAAACTAATTTTTTTGTTTTTTTTATCTTTTAGAGACTTTAGCAATAGAGAAACAGACAGCTCAAGCAGGTAAGATCATTGTAATCTATATAAAGACAGTCTGAACAATTTCAAATGCACTTTATCAGAAATCTGCTATTTTAATAAAGTAACATTGAAAATGAATTGAAGGGAGAATTATTAAATAGTTCAGATCTCTGTTGTGATTTCACTACATTTAAAACTGAAATGAGGGAATGCTGTACCTCTAATGAAATGAAGAGAAAATCAACCACTGGGCAACGTGTCTGAGCATTAGGACCATTTTTCATCTTGCAATAAAATAACTAATGCAATGAAATCTAGTCCTATCAGCCTTCATGATGAATCTCAACTGTACCAAACTAGCAAAACTAACCAAGCTGTCTGTGTTTGTGTCTTTTAGAAAAGAAGGCTCTTCAGAAGGAAAATGGCAAGATTAATACATTCATTTCATTATTTTTATTAAATTACTTAAACTATTGTATTTATGAACCAGAACACAAACTAAACTTGTCACTGTTTTCTGTTTTAGAGAGGCTAGGAAGGGAGAATGAGAGACTGGGAAAAGGTAAGTGTGTAAATAATCTGCAGAGAGAAAGTTTCAATTCCAATCTCCCTTTATCAGAAACCCTAGTAGTTCTAATTCCAAATACTCTGCAGTTTGTTCTGAGAATATTAAAGACTTACAAACACACGTCTCTGTTGTAATTCAAATACATTTAAAACTGAACTGAGGGAATGCTGTACCGCTAGTGAAATGAAGAGAAAATCAACCATTGGACAACGTGTCTGAGCATTGCAACCATGTGTGGTCTTCTAAGTATATTAATAATGTAACTGATACAATGAAATCTAGTCCTATCAGCCTTCATGATGAATCTCAACTGTTCCAAACTGGTAAAACAAACTAAACTTTTCATTTTTTATCTTTTAGAAACTTTAAAAAAGCAGAAAGAGAATGTTGAAGCAGGTAAGATAATTATAATCTATATAAAGGCAGTCTGGACAATTTCAAATGCACTTTATCAGAAATCCATTATTTTAATAAAGTAACATTGAAAATGAATTGAAGGGAGAATTATTAAATCGTTCAGATCTCTGTTGTGATTTCATTACATTTAAAACTGAAATGGGGGGGATGCTTCTCCACTTAATGAAATGGTTTCTGTGTTTTTCATTCCTAGATTTGAAAGACCTTCGACAGAAAACCAGTAAGAACATGTGTTCTGTTGTTTGTATCGTGGCTTTCTGTCTTTCTATCTCATATAAGTGAATTGACTGAATTCAACACGTGTAGGGTGTGTCTCACTGCAGAAGAGAAGGCATCTCTAAGTGCAGTTTTAAGCTTCTGAAATTCAATGTCTTCAATCTGTTTTAAACAGAGACTCCCAACAAACAAACTAATCCATTCTTATTAATTACAAAAATGAAGCTATCTCTCAAGTACTCACTCACTACTATGAAACAGAAGTGGTTTTTAGAATTGTGTTCTTTGCACGGTTGACCTCATTTGAGATACTGTAATAAGATCTCTCTATTTTATTATTTTGTAATTTTGAGCAATTAATCATTCAAAACTGGTTCATTGGGTGTATTGAAGAAAGCCGTTGCTGTTGGTGTCAGGTTTAATTGATTAGTTCAGATGTGTGAATTATTTAACGGGGATCAAACCCTCTGTACCGAGATGTGTGCAGATTAGAAGAGTCCCATTAAGGACGTGTTTCAACACTAATTATAATTTATAGTGACAATTTCCTCTCACCCTTAAATATATTCTCTTCTCTCAAACAGACACAGTTGGCTATGTCCTTGACAGAGGTATAACATTTTAATCAGCATTAATACACTTACAGTAATCAGAATCCACAGATTCATTCTCTTACACTTGATTCATTCTTCTATTCATTTATTTCAGAATGGAAATTAATAACTGAACCTCGTGGTAAGTTTGAATTTAATAAATCATATTTTGAAATTCTCATTGAACACCTTTAGGGGCCTTTGTTTTATTTTTTAAATATCTGTTTTAAAAATATTTTAAATGTAGCATTGCAATTTCTAATTTAATAATATAGAAAAAAATTACATTAAATGTTTCTGTGTTTTCAGTTATAATAGCCTTAAAAATCTGTCTAAATACAGTTGTTATGATCAAAGAATGAAAGTGTTGTTGTTCACCATCGTGAGAGAGAGAAAGCATCAATAACCAAGTTCCCTGCTTTTCCTGTGCTTCTCAATAACACACTCTTCTCATTCCTTTACCCCAGTGAAAGTGACTCCAGACCCCGACACAGCCAGCCCCAGCCTCACAGTTTCTGAAGACGGCTCACTAGTGAGATTCACAGGGGAGAGATCAGAGGAGTGGCCCAGTGTGGTGGGCAGGGAGGGGTTCACCTCAGGGAGGTGCTACTGGGAGGTGGAGGTGGGGGAGAAGGGCTACTGGGTCCTGGGGGTCTCCACACACCCTCATGAGAAGAGCATACCTGAGAAACCAGAGGAGGGGTACTGGCTTGTGAGACTGGTTAAAGGGAAGACCTGTAGAGCTGTGAGCCAGTCAGGGGATCAGATCGTACAACTGGAGAAGATCTGTAAGGTGTGGGGAGTGTATCTGGATCACGAGGGAGGGAGGCTGTCGTTTTACAATGCAGAGACCAGATTCCACATCTATACTTTCGAAGGCTCATTCCCTGGGCAGGTCTACCCCATTTTCAGCCCAGGGTCATATGATAAAGGGCCCTTGATAATCCAGAGAGTCCAGCACACGTGAGCCAACTTAATATAGACCCCACTGTGTTGGGTAGCTACTGTAGTTCTGTACAGGGTTTTATGTTAGTGTTACAGAAATTTGGTTATCCGAGAGCGGTGGAGACAAATATAATATAGGAAAGACAGGCAGGATAAAAGAGGCGGAGGGGTCACTTTGACCCATACATTTTTAAACTGCTTCCTTATGAAAATGAAAGAAATACTATCAGATACAGATGAAAAGGTTTATTCATGAAGATCCTATCTAACATTTGCATCGCAGAAACATTGTATTTAAATGGATAATTAAACATAAAAATGTTTATTATTAAAATGAGTGCATATACAGCTCGACTACAAACAATGAAAAAATAAAATATACATTTCAAAAGAAACGGGTATGTATAGGTTCAAATGATATATGTACATACAAGCCTATAAAAACCAAAATGTTTTTTTTTCTAATAGTAATATTAAAAAAAGAATCTATAACATACGTTTCATATTAGACACAAAAGTTTTTCTCCTACCTGTCATTTCAGTTTGCTGTATGCATCTGAGTGCAGCTTGCCGTATTCTAATCAAAATAACTACTTTCAGGATTAAATATTTCCTTCTGATATATTCCCAGTTTCATTTATGGAAAAAAACAAAATATTGCTGTCTCCCAGGTACATTGAAAAATTATCAACCAGTCTTTCAGTGAGTTGGCGTTTTGACAAATCCACAATCATAGCAATCTTTGTGTTGTAGTCAGTCTAGGAACAAAGGCTTGAAATTTAAAAAAAAACGTGTTCTAGGAGGAGGAGGCATGTCTTGTTTGTTACATTTACAAAAATAATAGAATAAAATCATTTTACAGAGTGTTTAAAAGGGAACCAGAACAAAGTAGACAGAGTACTTGGAACTGCAAACACAAGTCAAAAAGGAAGTTAGAAAGGCCAAGAGAGACATAGAAATGAACACAAAGTGTTGAATTTAAATCAAGGGCAGTAATGTTAAAACTGTACAATGTATTAGTAAGACATCATCTTGAATATTGTGTTCAGTTCTGGTCACCTCACTCCAAAAAGGATATTGCTGCTCTAGAAAGAGTGCAAAGAAGAGCGACCAGAATTATTCCAGGTTTAAAAGGCATGTCATATGCAGACAGGCTAAAATAATTGAATCTATTCAGTCTCGAAAAAAGAAGACTCCCCTGTATTGTTGTTGAAGCTGATAGACTAGGGTCCTTCAAGAAGCTGCTTGATGAGTTTTTGGTATCAATAAGCTCAAAACAACTAAATGAGCAAGATGGGCCGAATGGCCTCCTCTTGTTTGTAAGCTTTCTTATGTTTTATATAGTGTGGTACTGCCAGCATTGCCCTGTGTACGAATGTGTGAGTCTGTGTAAAGTTCTCTAACTGTATCAGTGTGAGACCCTGTTAAGCTACAGCAATTAGATTATGATAATGAATATGGTTGGGAAGCTTCTTTCATTCATTGTCAGGATTTAAGGAATGTGTGCATGTATTTTTTAAAAAAAAATGTATTAGTTAAATACAAATATAATAAAAAATAAAAAATAAATCTGCTAATAAATTTGCTGTGAGACTATTTTGCGGGTTGAGTTAGAGGATAACTTTTCAGTCTCCTGCATTATTCATTTTTAACAACAGGTGGCGCATTTTACCAATGTAAAATCTCGTATTGTATATTTTACTACTATAAACTGATAGACTTGAATCTGTCCCATCAATCTTTCTTCTTTCCCTGTGTGATACAAAACTAATGGCTGTCTTCTTACTAATAAAATTGTAACTTTTTTCTTTGGTTTGTTTTTATACATTTCCATTTCCCAATTTTTATAAAAAATATATTTAAAAATGTTTTTTGGTTCATTATTATTTTTTTGTTTTGTTTTGTTTTGTTTTGTTTTGTTTGTTTTAACAATAAAATGTTTTGCAAGGCTATTAAACACATCTTGTTTCTTTAAAGATTGGAAACAGATGCAGGAGTCTTTGTTTCCACATTGCATTGCACACATCAGCACAGAAGGGGGGGGGGAGCCTCAGGCTTCTTCCTCCAAACCTGGGGCCTTGCAGAGAGACCGAAGCAGGGGGCTTTCCTGCAGGATGTGAGTGGGCTCTGCTGCACTTTGGTTGGGCAAGGCCCGAGAAATGGACAGGGACGTTTTTGTAACACATACTTCCTGTAACAGCTCAAAAATAATAATAAAAAAGGAATTGATTTATTTGTATTTTTATAGAATGTGTGGCGGTAGAAATCTGCAGTGAAGCCTATCCCTCGACCACAGTCTGTGTAGACAGAAATGTCTGTGCAGATGGACAGACGGACTCCATAACTCCAGACTCTCAATAACGTTCGTACCAAGTTCCATGACAATCAGATAAGCATTTCTCAGATAAATGCACACGTGTCAAGTGTGACATGCCTACAAATATCAATTTTTTTTTTTTTTAGTGTGTTGACTGGCTTCTAGTGCTGATAAAGGAGGCTTGGGATTGCAGTGGTTAGAGAAGGGGGCTTCTTACCAGGAGGATCCCAGTTCAATCCCTGAGCGAGTACCTTCACCTCCTTGTGCTCTGTCCTTCGGATGAGACATAAAACAAACACGGTCCTATCGGAAGTGACTCTGCAGCAGCAATTGTTCGCCCCATAGTAGGGTTGTGTGTGTGTGTCTGGTCTCTATCTTGTCTGTGTGTTGGTGTCTAGTCTCTATCTTGTCCGTCTGTGTGTGTCCACAGTCGAGGGAAAAAAAGAAAGTGCTGTGTGTGTGTTTTGGTTGAGTGTGCCTGACAGATGTTTTTGAAATCCCCTCTTTGGCTTGTGTCCTGCATCTGTAAAGCTTTCACATCTGGTAAAAGACTCTCGACCTAGGCTAAATGCTTTGTGCTTAAAACCTCGAACCCTGGAACACTCCCTGGAATAACCCTGGCTAGCAGAGCCATTGGGAGACCACAGCTCTGCCGGCAAACCTTACTCTGGATTTCATTAAATCAGACACGACACTGCCAATGCAACGATGGGTCTGCATTACACTGAGTGTGTCTCATAAGAACATAAGAACATAAGAAAGTTTACAAACGAGAGGAGGCCATTCGGCCCATCTTGCTCGTTTGGTTGTTAGTAGCTTATTGATCCCAAAATCTCATCAAGCAGCTTCTTGAAGGATCCCAGGGTGTCAGCTTCAACAACATTACTGGGGAGTTGATTCCAGGCCCTCACAATTCTCTGTGTAAAAAAGTGTCTCCTATTTTCTGTTCTGAATGCCCCTTTTTCTAAACTCCATTTGTGACCCCTGGTCCTTGTTTCTTTTTTCAGGCTGAAAAAGTCCCTTGGGTCGACACTGTCAATACCTTTTAGAATTTTGAATGCTTGAATTAGGTCGCCACGTAGTCTTCTTTGTTCAAGACTGAACAGATTCAATTCTTTTAGCCTGTCTGCATATGACATGCCTTTTAAGCCCGGAATAATTCTGGTCGCTCTTCTTTGCACTCTTTCTAGAGCAGCAATATCTTTTTTATAGCGAGGTGACCAGAACTGAACACAATATTCAAGATGAGGTCTTACTAGTGCATTGTACAGTTTTAACATTACTTCCCTTGATTTAAATTCAACACTTTTCACAATGTATCCGAGCATCTTGTTAGCCTTTTTTATAGCTTCCCCACATTGTCTAGATGAAGACATTTCTGAGTCAACAAAAACTCCTAGGTCTTTTTCATAGATTCCTTCTCCAATTTCAATATCTCCCATATGATATTTATAATGTACATTTTTATTTCCTGCATGCAGTACCTTACTTTTTTCTCTATTAAATGTCATTTGCCATGTGTCTGCCCAGTTCTGAATCTTGTCTAGATCATTTTGAATGACCTTTGCTGCTGCAACAGTGTTTGCCACTCCTCCTACTTTTGTGTCGTCTGCAAATTTAACAAGTTTGCTTACTATACCAGAATCTAAATCATTAATGTAGATTAGGAATAGCAGAGGACCTAATACTGATCCCTGTGGTACACCGCTGGTTACCACACTCCATTCTGAGGTTTTTCCTCTAATCAGTACTTTCTGTTTTCTACATGTTAACCACTCCCTAATCCATGTACATGTGTTTCCTTGAATCCCAACTGCGTTCAGTGTATGCGTGTGCGTATGTGCGTATATCTCAGTGCGTGTGTGTGTCTCAGTGTGTGTGTGTGTGTGTCTCAGTGTGTGTGTGTGTATATAAAGACCACAGGATTTGTTTTTATAATTTTTTTTTTTTTTAATAACATAATTATAATAGTAATATTAAAAAACAATTAATAATGGAAGTACTGCCAATAGCCAGCCCTGGCCTGCAGGTATTGTTTACAGTTCAAATAAAACAAAACAAAACAGTTGCATTCATATAAAACCCTAAACTCATTTAATCCCCACGGCACACCCCAGTACCTTGTCTGTTGTAAAAAGTCTTTATTTTTTGTGAAAGAGATCACTTTTTTTTTTAAATTTATTTATTTATTTATTTTTTTAGATCTGCATTACCAGAAGAGAAATGTTGACAGTAAGAGATTCAGAGTTTGTCATGGAAAAAGTTAAGAATACGAATCCCAGCTCCTAGTAGCAGATGTCATCCCATAATAATCAAGGATCCCAATGCTTCAGCCTCAGTAACGCAGCTCAGTAGCCCTTGGCAACGCATTCAATACCCTCTCACTGTGTAATAAAACCAGTTGAAATCGGCTTTAAAACCTTGTCTTAACTTTCTTGGGCTTTGTGGAGTCTCACCAACAACATTTTATACCTATTATACCCTCTCTGTGCTTTACAATGCTTCCCTGTGCTTTACCAGACCTCTCTGTGCTTTACAATGCTTCCCTATGCTTTACCAGACCTCTCTGTGCTTTACAATGCTTCCCTGTGCTTTACCAGACCTCTCTGTGCTTTACAATGCTTCCCTGTGCTTTACCAGACCTCTCTGTGCTTTACAATGCTTCCCTATGCTGTGCCATGCTTTCACTGTGCTTTTTACTATGGGGCATTTTTATAAATGCTCCCAAACAGCTCTAGATTAATTAATTGCATTGAAACCAATCTGCCAAAAATTCAACAAACCGACGGGTTTTTTTTTGTTTGTTTCTTTTTAAAGTTTACCCTTAAAATAAAAAAGCAGCAATCTATTGAACTGCATCGTCAAGTGAAAAAGAAAGAAAGAAAGGAGATAAATAGACATGCCCAGAACAAACAAATCAAAAGGTTTTTTTTTTTTGTTTTTTTTTACCCAATATAAAAATTAATCGTAAACTTATCGTAAAAATACATTAATTCTGAAAAAAAAAACACACACAACATAAACGTACAGATTACAAGATTTAAAATCTTGAGGAATCTAATGGGGTGGAATTGAAAAAAAATCCAAATAAAAAATCTCAGACTGTTTCTTGCATAGCGAGTACTATTTTTTTTTTTGTAAAACACCAGAATGCCAGTCTGCCTCTCGCAGGTGGCGCAGCTGTAGAGGTGTGATCATTTCCGTTTAAAATCTGAATCTTTAAAAAATTAAACCTGTTTAAATGTTTTATCATCTGAAGCCCTGCACTGGCGCTTTCTTGTGATTCTCTAAGACTTTACTGTGAATAAACACACACAGCTGTGGCCGAAAGTTTTGCATCACCTAGAATTTCAAAAATCGAGACCAAAAAAAACTATATGAACTTAATTTCAATCTTTTATTTCACATCATGATGTGATCAAAAGAAAACTGCAAAATGATATCGCAAAAAAAGGTCTACCGGATCCCATAACAGCATCACAGTAAGTGTTTCATGACAGATTTCAAAATGTCACATTTTCCCCAGTCTGTTTTTCATTGCCTGGGAAAACTCCAAAGCGCTGGGTGTGGAATTCAATGTTAACATAACATTATTCAACAGCTTTCATGCGGCTTTATGAAGCAAAACGCATTCGTTCTGTGTGCAGGGAGGGGGACGCAAAACCTTTGGCCACAGCTGTGCAGGTCCACGACCCTCAGGAGCGCTTTTACTTTGAGACACACACCCACAACATGACTACATTCAACACAACGATTAAAAAGCAGAAACGCTTGGGCAAAACATTTCAAAAGTTCTACCGATGTACATTTAAACTACAGAACACAGTTTGTAGATTATTGTGTGTGTGGGGGGGGGGGGGGGGTGGATTGGTTTTTATTTTTCCTTTTTTAAAGTGTTGCCTCAGACCTTGTCCAGCAAGGATCTCTTGCAGTACAGCAAGCGTCGAGGAGTCCCATAACGACGGAAGAAAATGAGGGCCCCCAGGGCTGCGAGCACGCAGATCAGGAGCAGCACTGGGATAATGATGGCCGCTGCATTCACCCCGCGGTCCGACTTCTCCTCCACTTCGATGATGAGCACCTCCGTCTCGCCTCGGCCGGTTTTGTCCTCGCTATCGCAGCCCATCCAGTCCCGCAGGACGGATTTCGGGTAGCCCGGCTCCACCTTCAGCTTCTGGTTGTTGAATTTCCAGTAGCGGTTTCCCTTGTAGAAGTAGGTGTACACTGTGAGAGGGGAGGAAAGAGAGAGAGAGAGAGACAGAGAGAGAGCGAGAGAGCGAGAGAGAGAGAGAGAGAGAGAGGGGGTACAAGTTGCAGATTAGTCAATTTAGTTTGGTTTTTATAAAAACATTAATTCAATTGCACATTTTGTAAAACTTTGCTGTTTGCGTTCTACAGCTCTGGCTAAAATTTTCGCATCCCCCTCCCTATATATAATGAACTCACTCAGCTTCATAGAGTCCAGTGAAAGCTGCTGAATAATGTTCCCTTGTTAACATATTGAATTGCACCCCCTCTATATAGAATGAACTCCCTCAGCTTCATAGAGTCCAGTGAAAGCTGCTGAATAATGTTCCCTTGTTAACATATGAATTGCACCCCCTCTATATAGAATGAACTCACTCAGCTTCATAGAGTCCAGTGAAAGCTGCTGAATAATGTTCCCTTGTTAACATATTGAATTGCACCCCCTCTATATAGAATGAACTCCCTCAGCTTCATAGAGTCCAGTGAAAGCTGCTGAATAATGTTCCCTTGTTAACATATTGAATTGCACCCCCTCTATATAGAATGAACTCCCTCAGCTTCATAGAGTCCAGTGAAAGCTGCTGAATAATGTTCCCTTGTTAACATATTGAATTGCACCCCCTCTATATAGAATGAACTCCCTCAGCTTCATAGAGTCCAGTGAAAGCTGCTGAATAATGTTCCCTTGTTAACATATTGAATTGCACCCCCTCTATATAGAATGAACTCCCTCAGCTTCATAGAGTCCAGTGAAAGCTGCTGAATAATGTTCCCTTGTTAACATATTGAATTGCACCCCCTCTATATAGAATGAACTCCCTCAGCTTCATAGAGTCCAGTGAAAGCTGCTGAATAATGTTCCCTTGTTAACATATTGAATTGCACCCCCTCTATATAGAATGAACTCCCTCAGCTTCATAGAGTCCAGTGAAAGCTGCTGAATAATGTTCCCTTGTTAACATATTGAATTGCACCCCCTCTATATAGAATGAACTCCCTCAGCTTCATAGAGTCCAGTGAAAGCTGCTGAATAATGTTCCCTTGTTAACATATTGAATTGCACCCCCTCTATATAGAATGAACTCCCTCAGCTTCATAGAGTCCAGTGAAAGCTGCTGAATAATGTTCCCTTGTTAACATATTGAATTGCACCCCCTCTATATAGAATGAACTCACTCAGCTTCATAGAGTCCAATGAAAGCTGCTGAATAATGTTCCCTTGTTAACATATTGAATTGCACCCCCTCTATATAGAATGAACTCCCTCAGCTTCATAGAGTCCAGTGAAAGCTGCTGAATAATGTTCCCTTGTTAACATATTGAATTGCACCCCCTCTATATAGAATGAACTCCCTCAGCTTCATAGAGTCCAGTGAAAGCTGCTGAATAATGTTCCCTTGTTAACATATTGAATTGCACCCCCTCTATATAGAATGAACTCCCTCAGCTTCATAGAGTCCAGTGAAAGCTGCTGAATAATGTTCCCTTGTTAACATATTGAATTACACCCCCTCTATAT
Source organism: Polyodon spathula (assembly GCF_017654505.1). NCBI lineage: Eukaryota > Metazoa > Chordata > Actinopteri > Acipenseriformes > Polyodontidae > Polyodon > Polyodon spathula. The sequence continues at coordinate 2,525,876 of NC_054583.1, forward strand.
AGAATGAACTCCCTCAGCTTCATAGAGTCCAGTGAAAGCTGCTGAATAATGTTCCCTTGTTAACATATTGAATTGCACCCCCTCTATATAGAATGAACTCCCTCAGCTTCATAGAGTCCAGTGAAAGCTGCTGAATAATGTTCCCTTGTTAACATATTGAATTGCACCCCCTATATAGAATGAACTCCCTCAGCTTCATAGAGTCCAGTGAAAGTTCCCTTGTTAATATATGAATTCACCTTGTTAACATATTGAAAGCTGCTGAATTCTTTTCCCTTCTTACAGCAAATCTTTCTTGTTTCTCAATCTTAATGAGAGCACCCCCTATATAGTATCTTTGGAGTTTTCCCAGATACTTAAAAATGTGGCATTTAGAAATCTATCATGAAATACTTACTCTGCTGATATTACGGCTTCCGGTCGACTTTTTTTTGGCGATATCATTTTGTAATTTTCTTTTGATTACATGATATGAAATAAAAAGATCTAAAACATGTTGAAATATTTTTGATCTAAAACTTGTTGATATATTCTTTTTTTTTTTTTTTTTTTTAATGAAGTTCAATCCTAAAATTCTAGGTGATTTAAAACTTTTCGCCAGAGCTGTAGATTATAAAACTGCTTGGAATTCGTTTAACGATTTACATAATAGAATGTATGTTAACTGATCACAAACACAGCAATAGCAAGCCTGTGATATTGACAGTGCTAATTAGTGCTAATTAGTTTATACTTTAAAACACAGAGCATCATTACCATGCTACTGCTGCAAACTGTTTTAAAATTAGCCAAATTCCTTACCTCCATCGCTTCCCATAAACGCTCCTTTGGGAGAATCCGGAATTCCTTCCCAAACGCTAATAGGTTTGGGATAGTCCGAATCCACGGCTTTCATTTCGTCATTGAAACGGTAATATCTGGGAAAAAAAAACAACAAAAAAACATGCTGATAATATTTCGTTACAGCTAATGTCAAACATTCCTTTGAAAAATCATTTTCACAGCCCTGGTTAAGCATTGAGACATAACAATAACAAAAAACAAAGATTTAAAAACAATATGAACATAATTTACATCTTTTATAAAACTACAAAATGATATCGCAAAAAAAAAAAAAGCTGTAATAGCAGCACAGGAAGACTTTCACAAGGGAAGATTATTCAGCAGCTGTCACTGGACTCTATGAAGTATGAGGGAGTTCATTCTATATAGAGGGGGTGCAATTCAATATGTTAACAAGGGAACATTATTCAGCAGCTTTCACTGGACTCTATGAAGCTGAGGGAGTTCATTCTATATAGAGGGGGTGCAATTCAATATGTTAACAAGGGAACATTATTCAGCAGCTTTCACTGGACTCTATGAAGCTGAGGGAGTTCATTCTATACAGAGGGGGGGATGCGAAACGTTTGGCCAGAGCTGTAGATGCAGCAGTGCCACTCTGATCAGACTAATCCACTCACTTGTTCCCCCTGAAGAAGTAGGTCTTTCCGTTGGGAAGCCAGAACAGCGCAGCGTCAATCCGGTCTTTGGGAACCCCTTTCCCCAAATCCCGGAGGCTCTTGGGATAGCCCTGCTCCAGACTGGACTCGGAGAACACCCAGTGCTTGTCACCTAGAGAAAGAAAATCACGTCATTATCTTTATTAACATCAGCAGCATTCTTAGTTGTAATGTGATACTCTATAATGCGATATTTTGTAACAATTAAGTTGCCCTGGGTAAGGGCATCTGCTAAAAATAAAAATAATAATAATAATAATAATAATAATAATAATAATAATAATAATAATAAAGCTGGCCAAAAGTTTTATATATAGAATTAACTCATTTTTCTTCATAAAGTCGAATGAAAGCTGCTGAATAATGCTACGTTACCATATTGAATTACACACCACCGCTTTGGAGTTTTCAAAGATTTTATATATATATATAATGTCTCATTTACAATTAAAATAAACTACTTTTAATGCTATTTCTAATCCCCCTAAATTAAACTGGTGTTTGACCTCTGACACTGACCCTTGAAGAACACAAACTTGCCGTCCCCTCTCTCGTAGGCGCTATCGATGGAGGCGGGCAGGTCTCTCCAGAACTGACCAATCAGGAGCGGGTATCCGTCCAACACGCGGTTATCCCGGACACGCCACAGCCACTCATTCTGTGAAGACACGCAAATAAAAGAGATCAATTCACACCACGCCCTGCTCCCCCCCTGTCAGTGTGTAACACGTTCATAACGAATTGAGGCTCGCTGCTCCAGGGGCTGAAGAAAGGGGCTTCTTAGTTACCAGGAGCTTCAAATCCTGGCTGTGTGTGTGTGTGTGTGTGTGTGTGTGAGACCCTGAGCGACTCACTTCACCTCCTTGTGCTCCGTCCTTCGGACGAGACGTCAAACAAACGAGGTCCTATTGGAAGAGACTCTGCAGCAGCAGCAGCATTTGTTGATGATGCAGAGTTCACCCCCCTAGTCTGTGGGAGTCGCTTTGGATAAAAGTTTCCTCGTTTTACTGCAAAATACCTATATATTATATATTTATTATTATAATTATTTTATTATTAAAACACGACTTACGGGCTTTGAATGCAGAAACAAAACGTTTCCACCCCCCACAGAAGTGTCTTCAAATGGAGATTCTGCTTGAAGGGGCGCATCATGGCGCCCCACAGCACCGGAGGGTGTCAAAGCCTCCCTCGCACACGTTGGGCCCGCTCGGGGTTCCCCCGGGGGGCCCCCCGGGGGGCCCCCCGTTGGGGGGCCCCCAAGGGTCCCCCGGCCCCCCGGGGGCCTACTACAGTCCGATGATGTCAGGCTTCTTCGGGGGGAGTGTGGGGGCCTTGGGAACAATGAGGTACCTGGAAAGAAGAAAGAAAGAAAGAAAGAAAGAAAGAAAGAAAGAAAGAAAACTAATAATTCTCTCAGAATCTACCTGGATTACTCATCAGAAAAAAAGGTAACATTAAATAAAAAATAAATACATTTGAAGCTCACAAAATACGTCCTGAAAATGCCATGAAAAAAACAGTCCCTTTTGTTTTAAATATGTTTATACCGACCGGATCTACTTACTGTACAGCTGTTGTATTCCTCTGCGGTCGTCATCCGGCAGTTCAAAGTTCTCCGTATTCATCCACTGGTAGAAAGGCGCCATGATCGCTGACGGGTCGTTGGAATGTTCCAGGCCGAGGGCGTGGCCTAACTCATGAACCGCCACCAGGAACACATTGTTACCTAGGAAATCAGAACAAGACGTGGCTTTCACATTGTCTATTCATCCAATCACAGGGTTAGAAACTCACACACTAGCCCTGCTGCACCTGCACCCAGTCCTGGGGTTCAGAACTCCCCACAGTGAAGTCTATTAATACTGACATGATCAAGAGCCAGGAGATTGAGCAGGGTTAGAAACTCACACTTTTAAAGGGAGGGGCCAGTGATCCTGTTAATAAAGCTAATAAGAGGTGAGAGAATGGGTTTTAAAGATGGTCAGCGCTCCTTTAAAGGGAGGGGCCAGTGATCATGTTAATAAAGCTAATAAGAGGTGAGAGAATGGATTTTTAAGATGGTCAGCGCTCCTTTAAAGGGAGAGGCCGGTGATCATGTTAATAAAGCTAATAAGAGGTGAGAGAATGGATTTTAAAGATGGTCAGCGCTCCTTTAAAGGGAGTGGTCAGTGATCATGTTAATAAAGCTAATAAGAGGTGAGAGAATGGATTTTAAAGATGGTCAGCGCTCCTTTAAAGGGAGGGGCCAGTGATCATGTTAATAAAGCTAATAAGAGGTGAGAGAATGGGTTTTAAAGATGGTCAGCACTCCCTTAAAGGGAGGGGCCAGTGATCCTGTTAATAAAGCTAATAAGAGGTGAGAGAATGGGTTTTAAAGATGGTCAGCGCTCCTTTAAAGGGAGGGGCCAGTGATCATGTTAATAAAGCTAATAAGAGGTGAGAGAATGGATTTTTAAGATGGTCAGCGCTCCTTTAAAGGGAGGGGCCAGTGATCATGTTAATAAAGCTAATAAGAGGTGAGAGAATGGATTTTTAAGATGGTCAGCGCTCCTTTAAAGGGAGAGGCCGGTGATCATGTTAATAAAGCTAATAAGAGGTGAGAGAATGGATTTTAAAGATGGTCAGCGCTCCTTTAAAGGGAGTGGTCAGTGATCATGTTAATAAAGCTAATAAGAGGTGAGAGAATGGGTTTTAAAGATGGTCAGCACTCCCTTAAAGGGAGGGGCCAGTGATCACGTTAATAAAGCTAATAAGAGGCGAGAGAATGGATTTTAAGGCTGTACCTTTAGGACCGCTCTACAGCACTAGCAGTCATGAAACTCACCAGACAGGTCAGAGTTTTCCGCAGTCCAGGGTTCGGCGAAGTCAAAGTGAGTGTCGCCTCCTATGCCCGGGCCGGGGAAGTACGCATGGGCCAGAAAGCCACCCACCCCATCGAAGGGGGTGCTGTCGCCGTGGAAACCATCGGCGAACATCAGCATGATGTCAGCGAACTTCTCGTGCTTGTCCCTGATCAGGTGATAGGGGATTTCTCTGAAGCGTAGAGGCGTGACACTCTCCCAGACCTGGAACGCATGGCGGATTGCTTCAAATGTCCTGGACTCTCCCACCTTCGGAGTGTAGTTTTGAATACTGCAGGGGGGGCGAGAGAGAGAGAGAGGGGAGAATGTTGCTTCTGCTAAACAGAACTCATCTGAAAACTTTGTCTAGCTCCCCTTTGACACAGGCAATGGTAGAGAAATGATCCACTTCAAACCGTGTTGTTTCAATCTCTGAGACAGGCAGCTCTCACCAGAAGGTGATTTCATTGTGGTTCCACCTCAGCCCCTGGATAGCGTAGCGTTTTCTCCTCAAGTTGGTTTTTAATTCGGAGCCGAATTTATCAGGGACTCCACAGCGCGGTCTCTGCATCGCTCTGCAAGGAAACACATCTGTCAGTAACTTACATTCCCTGAGATCTTTTTTATTATGTCTCCATCTTAAAATGCTAGGTGATGTAAAACTTTTGGCCAATGCTTTAGAGCTGTAATTAATGACAGCACATAAAACTGAATATGTTCTCGAATCGATTCCTGTTCTTTGCTACAATGTAAAAAATGTCCTTTATTAAATTCTGTATTCAATACCAAGTTCTGCTTGTATCTTTTCCTTTACAAACACTGAAACAAATCTGATTTCATTGATCTCACTGAGAAAGACTTCTAGTGGGAACATTACCCATTGAATTGACACTGAAGACACTGAGAAAGACTTCTAGTGGAAACGTTTGCCATTGAATTGACACTGAAGACACTGAGAAAGACTTCTAGTGGAAACGTTAGCCATTGAATTTATGAAGCTTTTTTTTAGTAAAGCCAGTTCTAGCGAGTGTTGAACAGCTTGGGGGGAGGGGGGTCCTTGCTCAGGGATTGTTTGAAAGAAGGCATGTCGAGGGACTCACTGGACAGTCTCTGGATCAAAGACGCCGGTCACTCGGAGGCCGTAGAACCTCTGCATGTCCGCGACGGCGGAGGAGAGAGTCTGCTTAGAGCGGGCAGCGTGGGTACGCAAGTCACCCGGGGGCAGGTACCCATACTGCTGCAGCCAGACCTAGAGATGGGGAGGAGGTTCAGTTTCAATATTCCAAGCAATTTCCTGTAAAAACGACTATAGCAGCTACTGTAGAAAGCTGTAATCTAGTGCATTGGCATTGCCTGCTGTGTGCTGGGCAGAGCCTGGCTGTGCTGTGCTGTACACAGGGCAATGCTGGCAGGACCGCACTGTATAACACTGATATAAAACCCTGGACAGAACTACAATATAAACATACAACAGTGGATATCTATCGAAAGCTGTACCATGAGTGCGCTGGCAGGCTATTGGTGTCTGTATAAAGCTGTACACTAGTGCAATGCTGGCATTGCCTGCTGTGTGCTGGGCAGAGCCTGGCTGTGCTGTGCTGTACACAGGGCAATGCTGGCAGGACCGCACTGTATAACACTGATATAAAACCCTGGACAGAACTACAGCAGCTACCCAACACAGTGGCGTCTATAGAAAGCTGTAATCTAGTGTGCTGGCATTGCCTGCTGTGTGCTGGGCAGAGCCTGGCTGTGCTGTGCTGTACACAGGGCAATGCTGGCAGGACCGCACTGTATAACACTGATATAAAACCCTGGACAGAACTACAGCAGCTACCCAACACAGTGGCGTCTATAGAAAGCTGTAATCTAGTGCGCTGGCATTGCCCGCTGTGTGCTGGGCAGAGCCTGGCTGTGCTGTGCTGTACACAGGGCAATGCTGGCAGGACCGCACTGTATAACACTGATATAAAACCCTGGACAGAACTACAGCAGCTACCCAACACAGTGGCGTCTATAGAAAGCTGTAATCTAGTGTTCTGGCATTGCCTGCCGTGTGCTGGGCAGAGCCTGGCTGTGCTGTGCTGTACACAGGGCAATGCTGGCAGGACCGCACTGTATAACACTGATATAAAACCCTGCACAGAACTATAGCAGTGCAATTGGAAAGATTTCAGGTTGGTTAATGTTTGGTCTTGTCTTTTTGACAAAGCCCTGCATTTCTGGTTAGGGAGTATCTACAAACTGGCATAGTTAATGAACCAGAAGGCATTTTTCCATGCCTTGTTATATAAACAGCATACTGTTTGAACAGACAGAGTCTCATTTGTGGAATAACTACAGAACAGCAAGGACATTCCTGGACTATCCTCTAGAAAGCCGATGTTTTTCACAGACAACTTTCTTGTTTACTGTTTCCAGGGGAAAGCGATGACATCACCCTCAAAAAAACACCAATGACGTTGAGAGCATTTTGAACAATCATCAATCTGACCTAAAATGATTAAAATGACGTTTGTTATCAACAAATGATGACACCGTTTGCAGCTTGAATTAAGAACCTATCAAATGAATTGATGGCTGGTACAAACAATGCAATCCTATGTTGAGACTGACAAACAGTGATCTTACATTGAAGCTTTATTCAGTGAGTTTGACTGTCAATTTGTGATGTCTGCATCTGTCATGTCACTTTGTATCTGTGATGTCACCGTGTGCATGATTAGTCAGCTGTCCCTTTCATGTTTGCATCTGTGATTTAAAAGCCTCCTGTAGCAAGTGTGTCTGTCTGTTGAGTGGACATTACAGACAGAAACTCTGCACGGGTCAAACTGTTTGAAAGAAACTAAGAAAGTCAAGCAGTGAAACAGCCAATGAACTGCACAGGGAAGTAGACCTCCAGAGATCAAAGGTTAAGCTGACTTCCTGCTGTCTGCTAGCAGATCAAACTGGAAGAAGCTGTTTTGTTGGGTTCTTATCTGTTCAGATTCAGTGGCTCTGCCAGCAGTCTGTATCACCCTGCAGGCTCTGCATTCTTTCTTTGGGAAGGGTAATGATTAACATCAGGCCAAGATGAGAGAGAGGTTAGCTATAGAGAGCAAAAAGTAATGAGAGAACAGTAGCAATGTTTGAACAGGGTTAGCCTCTCTCTCGCTCTCTTTCTTTTGCTTACTAAACACTTTTGTCCTGGGTTATTATTAAAGCTCCCAGAACGAATGTAAAACCCGGACTGGCTCTCAAACTGCTATGGAATAGAAGAGTCAAATGGTCCCGGATGATCATTTTCAAAAAGAGTTTTCCGAAAAGGCAATGCGCATGGGGGGGGGGGGGGGGTCGGGGGGGGGGGGGGGGTCGACGCAGAGGAAACCAACAAAAAAAAAAAAGTGCGTGCAACAAGTTAGGCAAAGGGTTAAAAAAATGCAGCGGCAAGGAGTCCTAGAGAGGTCAACTAAACAGAAAAACATGCAAGGGGCAGCGGGGAGGGGGGAGCGGAGAGGGGAGGAGGAGAGGGGGATCATATGACAAAAAGAAAAAACAAAGGAAGACAAAAAATCCTACAACATAGGAAAGTCGAAACCTTGTAGTGAATTCTACTAAAAACGACTGTGGCTTATATCACGCTTTCTCGGGTCGTGTATCTGGGGTTTGCAATGATTTACCACACCTTGCTGTGCTTTTACCACAGAGAACTGCACATGTGCACTGAGCGTGCAATGCTGTACAGGTCTATAAAAGGGCTATCAGATAAGTACAGACTGACTCAAAAGTCACTCGACAACTATGATTAACACCAGTTTATATAGGTTAACGACAGCGTACTGTGGCGTGCTTTGTATGAAAAGCGCGATAGAAATGCATATATATATATAGTATTGGGAAAGGGTAAAAAAACTACAAAAGCAATGTAAAGGCTGGTGTAAATACGGCCATAAAAAAAAAAAAACATATAAAAACTAACTACAATGTTTTTCAAAACAGCTCAGCAGAGACGCCACAAAAGGTCGTATCTCCGAGGACAAAGAATTATAAAAATCGCTTCTTCACGCCTTGATCGAGCACCTTCCCCCACACTCGAAAAAAAAAAAAAAAAAAACCCGACAGCGCTTCAAAAGAGCAGACCTGGGGTGCGACAGCGTCCTCTGACATGCCTTTACTCTTCAAACACCATGCATCATTCATATTTATCCCAAATATATCCACAATGGCTTGTTTTCCCTCGCCAACCTCCCCCCCCCTCCCCTCCCCGTCAACACAGAGTATTTCTCAATCGCTGATGCGCTCAAACATACTGAAACTCAGTAATAACCTTCAGTGATAGAAACACAACAACTAGGCGCTGTAGCTAAGTAACGTCACTATATAAACATGCAAAGTAGATGAAACTTATCCGAAGTTAATCATTAACCGAAAAAAGCAGAACACGGTACGTCCACTTGTCCTATATATATATATAACACATGTATATATACACATACATACATATTGCATTGTGTAAAGGGTTAAATGTATTATAACAGATTTTTTTTTTTTTTTTTTAATGTTCATTATAGACTCACCTCTGGTGTAAAGTTTTCTCTTGACTCTGCAGTTGTGTTAGAAATAAAATATTGTCCTAAAAAGCAAAGCAATACCCCGGCTTGAATAGCGCTTAATATCTTACACATCCTTGAATCCGTTTCTTTTACCGATTTAAACCGTGTTTAGTCGAAGTGTAAAACAATAAATAAATTAAAAAAAAAAAAAAAACAAAAAAAAAATATAAAAAAAAAAAAAAAATTAAAAAAACAGCCCTATTTTTTATTTTATTTTTTTTATTTCATTTCCTCATCGAACCACCCGCGGCGCAAAACTTTGTTTGTTTGTTTTCGTTACTTCTTTAAACTTTTCTTAAACCCTTTCTTTACGCGCTTGTCTAAATGTATTTGCTGTTTCTTTCTCGAGTCTTTCCTTCTTGCTAATGTGAAGACGTGGTATGCACAGTCCTCGGGTCCAGCCCTAAACTGTAGCTGGCGAAGGACGATGTTTTTTTTTTTCGTTTTTTTTTTCCTTAAATCCTGACTCGTTGCCAGATTTGTGTCGAAGCGGGGCGGGATTAAAAACTTTTCAGAGGAAAGGCCTCCGGTATATCATGCTCACACTGCCACCCAAGCCGTTTATATCATCAGGGGAATCAACCTGGCAAATATTACGCGATTACACACACACACACACACACATTATATATATATATGTGTGTGTGTGTGTGTGTCTGTTAGTTTACTACATTCTGAAAATAGTTTGGTTTCATTAAAGCTGCAGACAGACAGACAGAGCCTCAAAATCCTGTTCAGTTTGAGACTGCAATATAATCCCTTCTTCTTGGTGTCTGTGTTAGTTTACTGTATTCTGCAGAGTTTGGTTTCATTAAAGCTGCAGACAGACAGACAGAGCCTCAAAATCCTGTTCAGTTTGACTCTGCAATATAATCCCTTCTTCTTGGTGTCTGTTAGTTTACTGCACTCTGAAGAGAGTTTAGTTTCATTAAAGCTGCAGACAGACAGCCAGAGAGACAGACAGACAGACAGACAGAGCCCCACAATCCTGTTCAGTTTGTCTCTGCAATATAATCCCTTCTTCTGGGTGTCTGTGTTAGTTTACTGCACTCTGAAGAGAGTTTAGTTTCATTAAAGCTGCAGACAGACAGACAGACAGAGAGACAGACAGACAGACAGACAGACAGAGCCCCACAATCCTGTTCAGTTTGTCTCTGCAATATAATCCCTTCTTCTTGGTGTCTGTGTTAGTTTACTGCACTCTGAAGAGAGTTTAGTTTCATTAAAGCTGCAGACAGACAGACAGACAGACCCTCACAATCCTGTTCAGTTTGTCTCTACAGTATAATCCCTTCTTCTTGGTGTCTGTGTTAGTTTACTGCACTCTGCAGAGAGTTTAGTTTCATTAAAGTTGCAGACAGACAGACAGACAGACAGACAGACAGAAAGGCAGAGAGAGAGAGACGGACAGACAGAGCACCACAATCCTGTTCAGTTTGACGCTACAATATAACCGAACAGTCAACAAACCACACAGTAACTTAAGTGGTAGTTTCTGGTGGACAAAACAATAACTTGAATGACGCAAGATGGATTAAAACGGCGAAGAGAAAGAGTGAGCGTGTCGCCATCTGCTGTCCAGCTCGCCACACTGCAGTGTGCCTGCAACCCAGGTCTCGAGTAATTAACACGAAGAGAAATCATTGCAGCTACAATGTGTGTGTCAGGTTTGAAAAACGTTCTCACAACGCCATTGGATCACCTTGTTATATTAACTCACATGGCGTTATTATCACCGTCGGCATTTAATAACTTGCGGATTGCAAAAATATCCAACCACACACCAGCCATTTCAGTTCTGTGTAATTAAGGGCAATAGTCATTTTTAAACTAGTGTCAATTAGTTTAGTGAAGAGACAGACAGCACTCTTGTATTGTAAGAGACAGATGGATGAATCACTTACAATAACAAAAAAGCTCTTGCAAACGATAGCAAAAAAAAGAAGAGGTGTTTTTATTACAACATGCATTTTGAATTATTATTTGATGGCGTTTGTCTGGAGAATCGTAGGTTCCAGTCAGTAAACAGCACCCCTCACTCAAAGCGTGCATCAATGTAACTTTTTTAACTTGACTGCTATAACTTGCCTACAGACACAAGAGGATTGAAATGTGTCCAGACTGCATGAGATCACTGCAGCGGCACATGTTCGGAATCCAAGATTAAAACAGTAAGGGGAAGGCTGACAAGGGCTGCAGTTTATTTTTTAAGCAGTCGGTCTCCTTTGGGTTTTAAAAGGAGGGACAGATTCTTCCCTTCTTTTTTCTTCTTTTCTTCCTGCGTCTTTCTCCATCTCTCCATTCCGCGGTCCACTTCTGAACTCAACATCACAACTCTCCTCTAAGAAAAAAAAACAAAAAAACAAAGACACTGGATTACAGCTTTCTATAGACGCCGCTGTGTTGGGTAGCTGCTGTAGTTCTGTCCAGGGTTTTATATCAGTGTTATACAGTGCGGTCCTGCCAGCATTGCCCTGTGTACAGCACAACACAGCCAGGCTCTGCCCAGCACACAGCAGGCAATGCCAGCGCACTAGATTACAGCTTTCTATAGACGCCACTGTGCTGGGTAGCTGCTGTAGTTCTGTCCAGGGTTTTATATCAGTGTTATACAGTGCGGTCCTGCCAGCATTGCCCTGTGTACAGCACAACACAGCCAGGCTCTGCCCAGCACACAGCAGGCAATGCCAGCGCACTAGATTACAGCTTTCTATAGACGCCACTGTGTTGGGTAGCTGCTGTAGTTCTGTCCAGGGTTTTATATCAGTGTTATACAGTGCGGTCCTGCCAGCATTGCCCTGTGTACAGCACAGCACAGCCAGGCTCTGCCCAGCACACAGCGGGCAATGCCAGCGCACTAGATTACAGCTTTCTATAGACGCCACTGTGTTGGGTAGCTGCTGTAGTTCTGTCCAGGGTTTTATATCAGTGTTATACAGTGCAGTCCTGCCAGCATTGCCCTGTGTACAGCACAGCACAGCCAGGCTCTGCCCAGCACACAGCGGGCAATGCCAGCGCACTAGATTACAGCTTTCTATAGACGCCACTGTGTTGGGTAGCTGCTGTAGTTCTGTCCAGGGTTTTATATCAGTGTTATACAGTGCAGTCCTGCCAGCATTGCCCTGTGTACAGCACAGCACAGCCAGGCTCTGCCCAGCACACAGCGGGCAATGCCAGCGCACTAGATTACAGCTTTCTATAGACGCCACTGTGTTGGGTAGCTGCTGTAGTTCTGTCCAGGGTTTTATATCAGTGTTATACAGTGCAGTCCTGCCAGCATTGCCCTGTGTACAGCACAGCACAGCCAGGCTCTGCCCAGCACACAGCAGGCAATGCCAGCGCACTAGATTACAGCTTTCTATAGACGCCACTGTGTTGGGTAGCTGCTGTAGTTCTGTCCAGGGTTTTATATCAGTGTTATACAGTGCGGTCCTGCCAGCATTGCCCTGTGTACAGCACAGCACAGCCAGGCTCTGCCCAGCACACAGCGGGCAATGCCAGCGCACTAGATTACAGCTTTCTATAGACGCCACTGTGTTGGGTAGCTGCTGTAGTTCTGTCCAGGGTTTTATATCAGTGTTATACAGTGCAGTCCTGCCAGCATTGCCCTGTGTACAGCACAGCACAGCCAGGCTCTGCCCAGCACACAGCGGGCAATGCCAGCGCACTAGATTACAGCTTTCTATAGACGCCACTGTGTTGGGTAGCTGCTGTAGTTCTGTCCAGGGTTTTATATCAGTGTTATACAGTGCAGTCCTGCCAGCATTGCCCTGTGTACAGCACAGCACAGCCAGGCTCTGCCCAGCACACAGCAGGCAATGCCAGCGCACTAGATTACAGCTTTCTATAGACGCCGCTGTGCTGGGTAGCTGCTGTAGTTCTTTCCAGGGTTTTATATCAGTGTTATACAGTGCGGTCCTGCCAGCATTGCCCTGTGTACAGCACAGCACAGCCAGGCTCTGGCAAAATGACAACACAGAAACCAATCGTTTAAATAATGTCTGCTTCTGAAGTTCAAATTCAAGATCAAAGCCACAAACTGACATTTTAACATCTTGGCCACACTTAGTGGTGGCGCTGTTTGCTATGCAAAAATCCACTTACTGCCAATTCTTCCATCTCCTGCTTTCTTCGAACCTGTCCTTTGAGAGGAGGTGCTGCTCTGCCATCTGAAATAGAAACCAGTTAAGCAAATAACTAGAAGATATCAAACAGAAGAAAGGGAGGGGTCAGTGATCATGTTAATAAAGCTAATAAGAGGTGAGAGAATGGATTTTAAAGATGGTCAGCGCTCCTTTAAAGGGAGGGGTCAGTGATCATGTTAATAAATCTAATAAGAGGTGAGAAAATGGGTTTTAAAGATGGTCAGCGCTCCTTTAAAGGGAGGGGTCAGTGATCCTGTTAATAAAGCTAATAAGAGGTGAGAGAATGGATTTTAAAGATGGTCAGCGCTCCTTTAAAGGGAGGGGCCAGTGATCATGTTAATAAAGCTAATAAGAGGTGAGAGAATGGATTTTAAAGATGGTCAGCGCTCCTGTAAAGGGAGGGGCCAGTGATCATGTTAATAAAGCTAATAAGAGGTGAGAGAATGGATTTTAAAGATGGTCAGCGCTCCTTTAAAGGGAGGGGTCAGTGATCCTGTTAATAAAGCTAATAAGAGGTGAGAGAATGGATTTTAAAGATGGTCAGCGCTCCTTTAAAGGGAGGGGTCAGTGATCCTGTTAATAAAGCTAATAAGAGGTGAGAGAATGGATTTTAAAGATGGTCAGCGCTCCTTTAAAGGGAGGGGTCAGTGATCATGTTAATAAAGCTAATAAGAGGTGAGAGAATGGATTTTAAAGATGGTCAGCGCTCCTTTAAAGGGAGGGGCCAGTGATCATGTTAATAAAGCTAATAAGAGGTGAGAGAATGGATTTTAAAGATGGTCAGCGCTCCTGTAAAGGGAGGGGCCAGTGATCATGTTAATAAGGTTCTGAACTTACCAGCATACGACCAGTCAGGGAGGTCTGTCAAAGGTCCGTATTCTGTGCCGCTTCTAGCAAAGCCATTCCTGAAGATCAAGAGAACATATTTAAAGTATTAAAATACTACTGAGCAGACTGACCCTGTTGCTTACAGATCCGGCCAAAAAATTTGCATCCCCCTCTATATAGAATTAACTGATTGTGCATCAGAGTCCAGTGAAAGCTGCTGAATAATGTTCCCTTGTTAACATATTGAATTGCACCCCCTCTATATAGAATGAACTCCCTCAGCTTCATAGAGTCCAGTGAAAGCTGCTGAATAATGTTCCCTTGTTAACATATTGAATTGCACCCCCCTCTATATAGAATGAACTCAGCTTCATAGAGTCCAGTGAAAGCTGCTGAATAATGTTCCCTTGTTAACATATTGAATTCCACACCGCCGCTTTGGACCTTTCACAGATGCTTAACGAAAATGAAATTTGGAAATGTAACACGACATGCTTACTGTTCTGGTATTATCGGCGTGTTTTTGCGAGAACGTTTTGATCACATGATGTTAAATAACAGATCTGAATTTGGTTGAACACTCACTCGATTCTCCATTTGCTCCCAGCCTGGGAAGCTGCACTTAGAGCAATATTTTGAGCTCTGCGGAGCTGACAAGTGCGGGGACACAAGAGCAAACCTGAAATGAGACATGCATGTTGAAAACAATCAGCAGAGGGAGGGTGTTCACATAATGACTCACACCGACGCAAAATCCTACCCCGTGATACAAAACACAGTGCACAGCAGTTCTGTAAATCTCAAATGGATTTTTAGATTACAATATTACCCACACTGTTGTTTTAAAACAGTTATAGTTTCGTTTCTTGCCTGATTTCAGAGACGTGACTATGGGTGCAGCCATTTTGTTTTCTTAGCTCCGCCGACGTCAAGGTGACGACGGCGCCTTAAAGTGGCCAAAAATACTCGGTGACGGTAGACCAAAAGTCGAACTTTAAATTCGGTGGGAAAAATCCACGGGACCTTAAATGGAAAACATTTAAAAAATACTCAATTGTTTTAAAATAATATTAAACAGATATTTAACTGTCATCGTCATTTTTTTTTTTAATTACGAAAGCAGCACTTGGTGTAAACTAATGTATAGCCGCTAGATGGCGGTCGTGAGTGTGTTTCAATATGCCATAGGTGTCAAAATAATGTTAAAAAAAAAACCAAAAGACTTAAAATATACAACAGGGATATTATTACACTTTCTGAACAGCCTCCCTCTGTGCTGGTGGAGCAGAGAAAGAGAGGCTCTTATAGTCTCTGAACAGCCTCCCTCTGATATGGTAAGCAAATATAAGCTACACCAGCACAGAGCAGTGTGCTGGTGGAGCTTATAGCACTGCAGTCTGACTCCACTCACATTGGCTACATATGACTCAAACGGACCATTTTCAATAAACACATGTTAGCGCAAACATATACAGCTACAGCCAAAATATTTGCATCACCTAGAATTCTGGATTGATGCTTAATTAAAAAAACATCATGATGTAATCAAAAGAAACTACAAAATGATTTCACAAAGAAAAAGTCAACCGGAAGCCATGATAGCAGCACAGTAAGTATTTCATATTATATTTCGAAATGTTTGTGTTCATTTGTGTTCCCCCATTCAGTTTCTCTGTTAAGTACCTGGGAAAACTACAAAGCACTGGGTGTGGAATTAAATATGTTAACAAGGGAACATTATTCAGCAGCTTTCACTGGACTCTATGAAGCTGAGGGAGTTCATTCTATATAGAGGGGGTGCAATTCAATATGTTAACAAGGGAACATTATTCAGCAGCTTTCACTGGACTCTATGAAGCTGAGGGAGTTCATTCTATATAGAGGGGGTGCAATTCAATATGTTAACAAGGGAACATTATTCAGCAGCTTTCACTGGACTCTATGAAGCTGAGGGAGTTCATTCTATATAGAGGGGGTGCAATTCAATATGTTAACAAGGGAACATTATTCAGCAGCTTTCACTGGACTCTATGAAGCTGAGGGAGTTCATTCTATATAGAGGGGGTGCAATTCAATATGTTAACAAGGGAACATTATTCAGCAGCTTTCACTGGACTCTATGAAGCTGAGGGAGTTCATTCTATATAGAGGGGGTGCAATTCAATATGTTAACAAGGGAACATTATTCAGCAGCTTTCACTGGACTCTATGAAGCTGAGGGAGTTCATTCTATATAGAGGGGGTGCAATTCAATATGTTAACAAGGGAACATTATTCAGCAGCTTTCACTGGACTCTATGAAGCTGAGGGAGTTCATTCTATATAGAGGGGGTGCAATTCAATATGTTAACAAGGGAACATTATTCAGCAGCTTTCACTGGACTCTATGAAGCTGAGGGAGTTCATTCTATATAGAGGGGGTGCAATTCAATATGTTAACAAGGGAACATTATTCAGCAGCTTTCACTGGACTCTATGAAGCTGAGGGAGTTCATTCTATATAGAGGGGGTGCAATTCAATATGTTAACAAGGGAACATTATTCAGCAGCTTTCACTGGACTCTATGAAGCTGAGGGAGTTCATTCTATATAGAGGGGGTGCAATTCAATATGTTAACAAGGGAACATTATTCAGCAGCTTTCACTGGACTCTATGAATCACAACTAGTTAATTACATCTACAGAGGATGACGCAGAACTTTTGGGCAGAGCTAAACACTGTTCTGTACGCACTGTTTCTATACAGTTGAGATTACCTGGAGAAGTGCAGGGTATTAACCCAGAGCTTTCTTTAACCCAGTGTAGCTCCAAATATCTGTTTTAAAATGAAGATCCAGGTTTGCCAGAAAATGTGTTTCTCTCAGAGCCACTCCTTCGCGGCGCTGGGTAGCGAATGGAAGCGAAGGACAGGTAGGGCTTCTGGAATGGTTTTGGAGCTCCATTGCAGGTTGAAACTTGCGTTCTTGGCTCTCCAGCTTGGAGTGAATTGAAGGCTATCTCATCCCTCCCTCCTGAAAATGAGACAGCTACACACACACACAATGAGAGACTCACACACTGAGACACACACTGTAACACACAATGAGGCACACACACCCAACCTGACACATTGATACACACACACTGACACACACCCAAACGGACACAGTGACACAGACACAGATTAATTGTTTTCTGACAGCTGCTGAGTTCATAGCTTGCCCTGTTTACTTTTGCAGGCTAAACTATGTCTTTGTGACTGCCGGAATGTATTGTCCAAATATGGGTCAATGTCAAAAATCACTTTAGTTTTAGCTGTTTCTCAACAACAAAAGTCAAAATTGGTCCCAGGACTAAATAAACTACGAGCACAGATTAAACAGTCTCTTGAGCCTAAGAAAAAGGCATTTCAT
Source organism: Polyodon spathula (assembly GCF_017654505.1). Lineage (NCBI taxonomy): Eukaryota > Metazoa > Chordata > Actinopteri > Acipenseriformes > Polyodontidae > Polyodon > Polyodon spathula. The sequence continues at coordinate 2,543,178 of NC_054583.1, forward strand.
CGTCCTCATGCATTCCTCTGTGTTGCTTTGAGCTCAGGAGCTGCTTCTCGGTTCTAGTTGCACTGCCATAGACGTGTGTAACACAGGCTAGATCAGCCAACTTCTCCAGGATCCTTTAAGACCTGACAAAGTTCAGAGATCAGTCAGCTGCTCGGAACCCTGACGGCCCCGCTATCGCTTCAGAACTTTCTCTATCCGAGACTGTGGTGACACGGGTGTAATTATATTGTAGCTGCAGTCAGCATGTTTAGCAGTGTGTATGTTCGGAGCTTAGTCACTGAGCCTCTCCCTCTTTCCAGCACCACTCTAGGCTCTTTAGCTCGGAGACAAGCAGCTACACGCAGGGGTGACCAGATTCCAGGTGCATGATCCTAGCTGGAATACAGCTCCTGTAAAGGACTAGACTGCGCCTCTTTCATCAGGAACCGTGAAACAGTCGACAGGGCTGAACTGAGATATGCCATGAATGACCCTCATCAAATCCATGACAGCTAGAAGCCTTGAAGATGGGGCGAGGCTGGCAGAATGGGACCACAGCGTGCTAACTATACTCTCAATGATCTTCAATGGCAATGCAGACAGACAGTGGCACTGCAATAATGGCTCTGTATTACACTGAGGGGCAATGGCAGCACAAGTATAGGGCAGCTGCAATGGGGCGAGGCTGGTAGAATGGGACCACAGCGTGCCAACTATACCCTCAATGATCTTCAGTGGCCATGCAGACAGACAGTGGCACTGCAATAATGGCTCTGTATTACACTGAGGGGCAATGGCAGCACAAGTATAGGGCAGCTGCAATGGGGCGAGGCTGGTAGAATGGGACCAGAGCGTGCCAACTATACCCTCAATGATCTTCAGTGGCCATGCAGACAGACAGTGGCACTGCAATAATGGCTCTGTATTACACTGAGGGGCAATGGCAGCACAAGTATAGGGCAGCTGCAATGGGGCGAGGCTGGTAGAATGGGACCACAGTGTGCTAACTATACCCTCAATGATCTTCAATGGAAATGCAGACAGACAGTGGCACTGCAATAATGGTTCTGTATTACACTGAGGGGCAATGGCACAAGTGGGCAGCTGCAATGGGGCGAGGCTGGTAGAATGGGACCACAGTGTGCTAACTATACCCTCAATGATCTTCAATGGAAATGCAGACATACCTTGGATTTTACTAACTTGCATTAACTATCCAACAACTATCTTCATGGAAATGCCCCGCAACATATATATATAACCCTATATCTATATATGTATATTATATATATAATCATATATATATATATATATATTATATAGATAGATGTATAGTTAGCCATTGTATCCAGCATGTACAATAACTCTATTAAACTGTAGCTATTGAAACTTGAACTGAATACATTACAGCTGGTATATGTACATTACCCCATGCAAATACTTTGCTTGCCTTGTCGTTTGTTTGTTTTTAATAGTAGGGTTATAGCAGCACAAACACCCTGATCGAAACACGTTGTCCTTCCTCCCGTTTGAATGTGGTCTCTTTTGTCTACTATTAACTCAACTCGGACACACCAGCTTTCCCTAATATTTGTCTAAGACGTGCCTTTGAGCCGCACAACCGACCTCCAACCCCCTCCTTGTCTCCTCCGCACATTCCAGTAACCTAACAAAATAATCCCGCTCCAAAAAGATCCGCTCCGACCGAGAACACTTTGGAATTCAAACTTCAGCTGAAAATAAACAAATAAATAAAACTGGTTTATAAAGATATATACTGTAGGAGATTTCTAAGATTTTTTTTTTTTTTTTCCCCAAGTGTGTTTGTGTCTGTATCAATGCGCTCCGCCTCTCTCTATCCCAGAAAACGAGTCCCTTTCGCTAAACCAAGTTAAAAAAAATAAAAAAAAAAAAAATAGGAAAGTCGTCTCGTTTGTGGAGGTTCAACAAACAAACCGCTAGGAAAGACTTTTCCGTTCTTCTCTTCTTTCCAAGACATTTTTAAAAAAGGGTTTGTTTTTTGTTTTTTTTTTTTTTTTTTTTTTTTTTTTTTGGTGTTTTAACTTTTGGAATTAACCAAACAGAAACTGAAAAGAAAATAAGAACGCGTGTTTTGGTTTTTTTTTTTTTTTTAAATTTTTCTTTGATGCGCAAACGCGATTCCTACAGGTCTGAACACCGCAAAACATAAAGCGAGATGGAGCGGATCACAGATCTAAGAGGCAACGGGATCGCATCGTAATTATATTTTTTTAAATATAATAAATAAAAATAAAAATAAAAACAATACGTATTTGTGTAGTCAAGAGGGAGGGATTTATAACTTACCAGCAGCCCGGTGTTTGTTTAAAACGAGACGGGTATTGTTGCCACTGTGTTGTTTATATAGTCCTTTGTTTCATATATTCACGACTGAGACAAAGTAACCAGGAGCGTTACTCAAATTTTTATACGGGTAATATTATGCAAGTGCATTGTTGTTATTAACATTGTCGTTATTGTTACTTAAATACACACAAACTTTGGGATTCCGTAACATTTTGTCACAAAATAATTACAATGGATCGTTTGGGAAGCAGACTCCTTGAGAAATTGAAACTTACCGACTCCGGCAGCGTTAAATTCAGCAGGAAGAAAGACGACTCTTGCAATAACGCGCAGAACACGGCTAGCGCCAAACCGGCCGGTAAAACAAAGCGAGGGTCGCCTCAGGAGAAACTGTCCGGCTTGAACAGAGGGACCGCCGGGGTGTATCAGCAACTCTCCCGGGGGGGCAGTGTTCAGCCGGCCGCTGGGGCTTCGGTTGACGCCGGCTCGGGAGGCGGTTTTACTGGTCTCCGGTGCTCCACCGGGAGTGTGGATGCTAACACGGCGGAGTACGCACTCGCTGAACGCGGTCCCGGGACGAGCTTTGATTCCCACAGACGCCACTCCGTGGAAGCGAGACACGGCGCCGGCTTGCAGCCAGCGGACTGCAATAATACTGCCAAAGATTGCGGTGTCCACGACAGCGAATTCAACCGGGGCGACAGCAGCAACGGTAGCCGGCGTTATTCTCTGGAAATTCAGCAGCAACTGATTCAGCAGCAGAATTTCCCGGGGTTTAATAAGCGTTTTAGCGGCAGCGAGTTTTTTGAGTTGCCGGCACAAAGTAGCGAGCGATCCAAGCGGTTCTCCTTGCAGGAGTCGGGCACCAAGCGCTTCAGTACAAGCAGCGACTTTTCGGACAGGCACGGCTTTTACCAGCGGCAGTCGGACCCCAGCTCGGTTCCAGGTTATTACCCCCCGCTTTACAACAACGCTGGGAGCGGCAACAGCAAGGGCTTGAGTCCCCGCTCCTCGTACAGTCTCTACGAGTCCATACTGACCAGCCCGCGGTCCAGCTTTGCCAGCACGGCCAGCGGCGGTGACGGGAACAGCAGCCCCCGTATGAGTGTCAACTTCGAGAGCCGTTCAAGCAGCAACCGGACCAGCGGTATCAGCATAGGCTACGACTCCAGGCCCGGCTTCGGGGGCTCCGGCGCAGAAAGCCCTCAGTCCAGTGCCTGCGCCGGTCTGCAACAACCACCGCCGGGGTGTCAATTATTCTACAGCCCGTATTCTAGCTTGGCAGCAGCGGCAGGGTCAGCTCATTACCACCCACCAGATTGCTGGGGAGTGGACTTTGAGACCGAAGCAGCTTTCATGTATCAGCAACGGGGGCTGTATCTTGGGGGGTGCCAGGATAATCGGCACTCGTATCCGCCCGCTCTTGGCAGCCCAGCGGCGGCGGCAGGATTTTTCGAAAGGGGCTCGACCCGTCGCTCCATCACAGGCTACCCACTGAAGCAAGCCCGCAGCTCGGCTGGGACACGTTACCAGCAAGAGCTGGCGTATCTGCTGAGCAGAGACCGCCGTTTGGAGGGTCAAGCCGGCGCAGTTAATGGGACCGCGGCTCAAGAAACGCAGGCGCCCGCTTCTATCCCAGCCTCTGTTGGTAGCGCCCAGAATAGCCACGGTGCCGTCACCCCTGCCCCCGCACTGAGCAGCAAGCAACAGGGCGCTCTTATTCTCCAGGTCAGCTCTGCCCGGGTGAGCCACACTCTCACCCGTCCCCAGGAGCCACCGACGCGGGCACAGCCAGGACGGGAACCGGGGGAGTTGAAAGAGGAATATTTCGGTGAGAGTGTGTGTGTGTATGTATATATGTATATGTATATGTATATGTATATATATATATATATATATATATATATATATATATATATATATATATATATATTATATACGTACGTTAATATTAATGAAAATAAAGTAGACATTATTAACGAGCCAATTTTATACATAATTAAAAACAATTATATATAATATAATTATTATATTATTATTATTATTATTATTATTATTATTATTATTATTATTATTATTAATATTGCAATGATCAGGAGGCAGGAGTTTGAGCAGGGTTAGAAACTCACACTAGCCCTGCTGCTGCTGCACCCAGTCCTGGAGGGTGCAGGGAAGGGGGAGGAGTGTGCAGAGAGGAGTGTGCTGTGCACACGTACTCCTGCAGGCAGCAACGGGCTCAGCAGTTGCCACACCACACGACTAGAACAGGCCCGGGCTCGACCCCCGCTCCAGGGAGAGAATTCCTGGCAGCAGCTGGGAGAAAGCAGCCGTGTTGCAGGTCTTACTTTTAACTGTTTCAGCACAAGTTTATAAAACTCTACCTCATTTTGTTCTTAAAACTCCAACTATCTATAAAAGTTTTCCAATGTACAACTGCCTGCTGTGTGCTGGGCAGAGCCTCACTGTTGTACACAGGGCAATGCTGGCGGGACCACACAATGTAAAACCTGGACAGAACTACAGCAGCTACCCAACACAGTGGCATCTATAGAAAGCTGTAATCTAGTGCGCTGGCATTGCCTGCTGTGTGCTGGGCAGAGCCTGGCTGTGCTGTGCTGTGCACAGGGCAATGCTGGCCAGACCGCACTGTATAACACTGATATAAAACCCTGGACAGAACTACAGCAGCTACCCAACACAGTGGCGTCTATAGAAAGCTGTAATCTAGTGCGCTGGCATTGCCTGCTGTGTGCTGGGCAGAGCCTGGCTGTGCTGTGCTGTACACAGGGCAATGCTGGCAGGACCACGCTGTGTAACACTGATATAAAACCCTGGTGTCTATAGAAGGCTGTTATGTCTGTGTGTGCTGTGCTGTGCACAGGGCAATGCTGGCTGGGTTGTTCATTGTATTCGCGATTGTCTTTTCTTGACAGGCACGTGTTTGAAGTGTAATAAAGGGGTCTATGGCTCGGACAATGCCTGTCAAGCACTGGACAGTCTGTTTCACACACGCTGTTTTATCTGCAGCTCCTGTGGTGAGTGTTTTTTTTGTTTTGTTTCGATCCCGCATGTTTCCATTCGATATAAATTGCGTTGCGCGTCACAGTTCTTTACAATGCTTCCCTATGCTTTACTAGACCTCTCTGTGCTTTACAATGCTTCCCTATGCTTTACTAGACCTCTCTGTGCTTTACAATGCTTCCCTATGCTTTACCAGACCTCTCTGTGCTTTACAATGCTTCCCTATGCTTTACCAGACCTCTCTGTGCTTTACAATGCTTCCCTATGCTTTACCAGACCTCTCTGTGCTTTACAATGCTTCCCTATGCTTTACCAGACCTCTCTGTGCTTTACAATGCTTCCCTATGCTTTACCAGACCTCTCTGTGCTTTACAATGCTTCCCTATGCTTTACCAGACCTCTCTGTGCTTTACAATGCTTCCCTATGCTTTACCAGACCTCTCTGTGCTTTACAATGCTTCCCTATGCTTTACCACACCTCTCTGTGCTTTACAATGCTTCCCTGTGCTTTACCAGACCTCTCTGTGCTTTACAATGCTTCCCTGTGCTTTACCACACCTCTCTGTGCTTTACAATGCTTCCCTATGCTTTACCACACCTCTCTGTGCTTTACAATGCTTCCCTATGCTTTACCACACCTCTCTGTGCTTTACAATGCTTCCCTGTGCTTTACCAGACCTCTCTGTGCTTTACAATGCTTCTCTGTGCTTTACAATGCTTCCCTATGCTTTACCATGCCTCTCTGTGCTTTACAATGCTTCCCTATGCTTTACCAGACCTCTCTGTGCTTTACAATGCTTCCCTATGCTTTACCACACCTCTCTGTGCTTTACAATGCTTCCCTGTGCTTTACCACACCTCTCTGTGCTTTACAATGCTTCCCTATGCTTTACCAGACCTCTCTGTGCTTTACAATGCTTCCCTATGCTTTACCACACCTCTCTGTGCTTTACAATGCTTCCCTGTGCTTTACAATGCTTCCCTATGCTTTACCAGACCTCTCTGTGCTTTACAATGCTTCCCTATGCTTTACCAGACCTCTCTGTGCTTTACAATGCTTCCCTATGCTTTACCACACCTCTCTGTGCTTTACAATGCTTCCCTATGCTTTACAATGCTTCCCTGTGCTTTACCAGACCTCTCTGTGCTTTACAATGCTTCCCTATGCTTTACCACACCTCTCTGTGCTTTACAATGCTTCCCTATGCTTTACCACACCTCTCTGTGCTTTACAATGCTTCTCTGTGCTTTACAATGCTTCCCTATGCTTTACCAGACCTCTCTGTGCTTTACAATGCTTCCCTATGCTTTACCACACCTCTCTGTGCTTTACAATGCTTCCCTATGCTTTACCACATCTCTCTGTGCTTTACAATGCTTCCCTGTGCTTTACCACACCTCTCTGTGCTTTACAATGCTTCCCTATGCTTTACCAGACCTCTCTGTGCTTTACAATGCTTCCCTATGCTTTACCACACCTCTCTGTGCTTTACAATGCTTCTCTGTGCTTTACAATGCTTCCCTATGCTTTACCAGACCTCTCTGTGCTTTACAATGCTTCCCTATGCTTTACCACACCTCTCTGTGCTTTACAATGCTTCCCTATGCTTTGCTGTGTTTTTACTATAGCAGGCTTTTCTAATGAAATCACTACTGTCTGTGTCTCTTTCTCTCTCTCTCTCAGGCAGGACGCTCAGAGGGAAAGCCTTTTACAATGTGAACGGCTCAGTCTATTGCGAAGAGGACTACATGGTAAGAACAGGAACACGGGCCCAAGATACAGAAACACGAAAAGAAACGAAATGACGCTTCATGGAGACACGCCTCCCGTAGAAACGTTTGCCATTTTGAATTTGTTCCGTTTCTTTCAGTGTTTCAAAATTGAGCACACTGTCCCGATCTTTAATAGTTAGGGAGTTGAGGAAAAACTGTCACCTGGTTTGAACGGAATACAGAACAACGCCCGGCGCCTGGCGCCCAGGATTCTCCAGACAAACTCAGAGCAGCTCCCAGCCAGATAAAGGCAGGTTTTAAAACGCTACCTCGATCTTGATAAAGCAAACGCCATTAACACAAAGTCCAGTGTGAAAAAGCAATTCAAATGACAACTGAAGCAGCAGCAGCTGGTCCTTTCTTAAGTAATGTAATGGAAATGTTTTTTTTTTTTTTTTTTTTTTTTTTTTTTGGTTTCCAGCAAGCTGCTGAAAAGTGCTGTGTTTGTGGGCATCTCATCCTGGAAAAAGTGAGTAGAGACTAAAAAAAATCAATAACTCCACTTCCCAATCAAGTTTCTAACCCTGCTCAAACTCCTGGCTCCTGATCAGTGCAATGTTAATAATAATAGACTTCATTGAGGGGAGCTCTGAACCCCAGGACTGGGTGCAGCAGCAGCAGCAGGGCTAGTGTGAGTTCTAACCCGGCTCCTGTTTCTAACCCTGTGATACTGGAGAAAAATAAAGTAACCCTTGTTTCTTTGTGTTCAGATTTTGCAGGCACTCGGTAACAGTTATCACCCTGGCTGCTTCCGCTGCGTTGTCTGCAACAAAACCCTCGATGGCGTTCCTTTCACTGTGGATTATTCCAACAAGGTGTACTGTGTCAGTGACTACCACAGGTAAGATTCCTGAACACAGTGTAACACTGATATAAAACCCTGGAGTGAACTACACAGTGTAACACTGATATAAAACCCTGGAGTGAACTACAGCAGCTACCAAGCACAGAGTCTGTATAACACTGATATAAAACCCTGGACTGAACTACACCCCCACACACGGGGAAAACAGAACCCTAATCTCTGTAGATGGGTGCCTTCTCATGTCTGAACTGTAAACGGCACCCTCTGTGTAGCAAGGTGCTATCGCCACCTAGTGTGTCGTAAAAATATTACAAGTAAATGTAACACTGAATTCTTCATCTTTGCACAGATCTAGAGCAGGGTTCCCCAATCCTGGTGCTGTCTGTCAGCGTGTCACTCTTACATTTTCACACGTACCTAGAGAACGGATTGTGCTGAAACTCGCCCTTCTTTATCTCACGTCATTTTGTATTTATTTTGTAATTTTCTCTGTAGGATTTTTGCACCGAAATGTTCCTCCTGTGGCCAGCCTATTCTACCTGCAGAGGTAAGAACTTCCTCGCTCTGGGATTGTTTTCATTATAATAATATTCAAATATATTGGGGAAATTAAAATATTTCAGTTCAATTAGATCCTCTTGACTGTGTACATCCAGCTATAGTTTGAAACATACAGCTCTGGCCAAATTATATATATGGTGTCAACCCTAAAATTCTTGGTGATGCAAAACTTTTGGCCAGAGTTGTAGTCAGATCGATGTTTCTATTACTGTGAGGTTTTTATTCTTATTATTATTATTATTATTATTATTATTATTATTATAATAGCTGGGTTTTAACGACGATAATAACGAGAATCCGATAGGATTAAGTGGGTTTTGTTTCAGGTACGTTTCTAAGTGTCGAGAGTGTGTTTCATTCTCTTGCACTGTTTGTGTGACTGACCCTTCCTGAGTGTGTTTATACTGTTCCCTGTGCAGGGCTCCGAGGAGATATTCAGAGTGGTCTCCATGAACAAAGATTACCACTCTGAGTGTTACCACTGCGAGGTGAGCGAGACCACAGCAGCTTTAAATTCACGCGCATGAAAACAGATTTCCTGAGGCTACACGTTTTCTGCAAGGTCCCAGACAAATTTGCCAGATTGTGAATTACTTCTTGCAAGAATAATTCTTCATCAAGTGTAAAGAATGTTAGGAAATGCATTGCGCCCGGATCAGTGCCTCTGCCAATTCAAATCAATTCCTGTGTGTAACAAAAACACTGAGGTGCCCTCGCAGCTTCAAAACATCGTGCAGGATTGTGAGGCTCTGTCTGTCTGCAGCTTTAATGAAAGTAAACTAACACAGACACCAAAAAGGGATTATATTGTAGCATCAAACTGAACAGGATTGGGGGCTCTTTTTAACGTCTCCTTGTCTCTCTCGGTGCAGGACTGCAGGCTGCAGCTCAGCGATAGAGAAGGGCAGCAATGCTTCCCATTGGATGGACATCTGCTGTGTCATTGCTGTCACATGACGAGAGCCAGCGCGCAGCAACAAGCACCTTCCCTCAGCTACAAGCACTGAGGCCCAGGGGGTTCCACCCTATGTCCTGTGTGTGCCTGCTATTCCATCCCCCCAGGAAACTAAACTGCAGGGACAAAGAAACAGAAACAAAGCCAATGTAAAACTTTCTAAAACACGGAAGATAGATATACTGAGCATCAAAAGAAATGCATCACTTCTATTTGGGTAAAATTCAGTAGATGTGATTGAAAAAATTACAAAGTGTTTTAGAGCAGGTGCAGTGACTTTATTGTGCTGATTAACAGTTGACGTCATGAAGATGCTGCAGAACGATCTGTCCATCTCGGGCAGGTGTTGTGACTCTTGGTCTCCCAGTTGGTGGCCTGTCATTGACAGAGTGTGTCTGGTTATACAGTCTCACCGGGTTTGAAATCGCTGGCTGCGAGCGCCCGAGACGGCGAGGCACAGCCCGCTGCCCCAGTCCAGCCTCCAACATGCCAATCGCACAAAGCCGCTGCTCTCTCGACAGACGTGGCATGTTGTTTTTTTCTGCGATTTCTTTTTTTTTATTGCTTTTATTCAAGCTTGCAATTCAACAGCTGAAATCACTCCCTATCTAGTGTCCAATCAATTAAGTAGGTGATTAAGTGCAGATGCTTCAGTTATGGTCAAGGACCAACGATCGACTGATTAAAAAGCAAAGTCCCTCATTTATATACCTTATATTTTTCCCACAAAATATATATTTTTTATTTTTTTTATAATAGGGATAAGTTTCTTTTGATGCTCTGTGTACTATCACTAGTGCTGGGACCAACATTCTTGTTCAGATAGTATTGTATGATGTAATACTGCTGATATTACAGTGAAGAAATCACTCTGCCAAATATCCCTTTGTGTCCAGTAGAATGGATGCTATTGCTTTCAGACTGCATTCTTGCAGGGCGTTCCTTTTGAATATTTGATAAATTCTTTTACAGGAACCAATCCCCACATAACTCAGGTGTTTTGGTTTTTTTTACCTGGTTAGAGTACCATAGGGGTCCCAGAACTGCTTGCAACCCGATCTGGTAAATCAGATCATTAAAGATGACATCATTTCATTGACTACAGCCTGCCCACCAGCCCCTCCCCCATTCTGCTGTAGACATGTGTTTTACAGCTTTATTTTTATTGATCCTGTAGCTGCTGCCACGACGCTAGGGGTCTGATTGGAAGTGCCACGCTTGGTTCACGCTACAGAAGCACTTCTTTACAGCAACCTGTGTCACAGGGAGTAGCTCTCACCTGGTGTTCTTTATACAGGGAGTGAAGGAGATGCTTCTTCACACAGCGAGGGTCCCCCAGTCGTACTGTTAACGCAAATTCTGATTCTTTAGACCCGGTTAGACAAAGTTCTGAGATCTATCAGCGGCTCCAAACCCGACTGGCTGAATGGACTCCTCTCTCGCAGGTTTTATTTTTTTTAAAAGGAGGTTGGTTTGCTACAAAGAGGGATGAGAATGAATTGTAAAGCCGTGGCTCCTCTCCAGGATAATTAGTTACATTCCAGGAGATATTCTGCTACTCTGGCGACCAGGGAAGCATTTCCTTCTCCAGCAGCTGTGACTTCGTTACAAAACAGGCAAATGTCTAATGGTGAAGCACAAAAAAAAAAAAAAAATCTAAATGTTGCACTGTTTGTTCCACAGGTTTTTTACTCCACCAGTTTTAAAATGTGCCACTATTTAAATCTTAATGTGTAGACTGTACACTGCAGCAGTTTAAGATCACTAGACTAGAACTATATTCGAACTGCAGTTTGAAATCACTGTACAATATTGCATTGTAACTGTAGCCCAAGTTAGAATTGTTAAAATACTGTAAAATACAAACACTGTAAAAGACAGGATTCCTGTTCCTCCGAGACCAGTCTGTTTAGAAACTTTGCTTACTGTATTTAAACTTCCCATTATTTTGCACTTACTGTTACTGGATACATTCCATTCTTATTAGAATTGTCGTTTCAAAGTTTACGTTGGATCTCAATAATGGTTTAAATCATGTGTATTCCAGTCCTGTATTTTGCTATTAAATAGTATTTAAAAAGTGGGTTAACTGTATTCCTTTGAGTTTGTGTTCATCATGGGGTCACACCTACACCTTTGAGTGATTCCTTTAGAAATACTCGTTCAGAATGACAACAAAGTTTACAAAGTCTCTGTCAAGGTCTTCTAATTTAAACAAATCACTACAGTTAGCTTTAAATGTTAATCAAAGTGCAAGGCTACCTCAAAGTAAAGCATGCAGAGTTTCAAGCTACAGTCACATATTCTAGAATTAGGCAGGTTTGTTAACTTTGAGTGCAGAGAGCTACATTAAAGGACTTTTTTCATTAGCTAGGACTACTCTTCATTAAAAGATATGTTAAATACACTGATTTCATTTATTTACAAAAAGGTACAAGTCTGCTTTGGTTTACTTTAGTATTTATTTCAAATTTTACATTCACTCCCTTCCAAACACAGTATTAAAGTACAGTGTACAATATCTCTAGAGCATACTGTACACAGGACACTGGGGAACAATGTAATCATGTTTAAAATCAAGAGATCTTCATAATACAGTAAATGTAACGGTTAAACGTTTAGTAAAAAACAAAAAGGAAAAGAAACAATTTTTTTTTTTTTTTCTCTTGCACGTTTAAACTTTTACAGCCTTAAATCAAACCCAGGGAGACTTCTTATAAAAATCAAAACACAAACAATTGAGTTATCTGACTCTGAGGACTGTCAATATTGCAATTATTACAAAAAAACCCTATTTAAAAATAAGCCATAATTGTCCAAATTGTCATTAGTATTTATTTATTTTTTTTAAAATAGCGTCACTATATATCTGCCACTCTTGAAACGCTATAGTCGTTTGCATTTCTGGCACAAACATTTGGTTTTGCTTTTTTGAAATTTATTCAGTGGCAAAATTGGGCAGGTTCTATTTGTTTATGCAATAGGATTCAAAAGGAACACGCCGCAGGGAAAGCAGTCTGAATTCAATCACATCCACTCTACTGGACAAGAGTGCTGTCCTTTCTGGAACAGGAGACGGGGGTAATTATCTTACTTCAGGGGGTTGTTTTTCAGCAAATAAAAACTATTGGAATATTTTTTCAAAATGTAAACTAATTTTGTATCGCAGTTTTTAAACTAAAAACATGTTGTTGCGTCTCATGCAAGATAAGATTCAGAGAGAGGGGGAGAAGGCTCAGATAGTTTCAAATAAATGCAAAGCACCAACTAGAAAGAGGAACTATTGATTTCCTAGAGTGGGATATGAGAGAGAGTTTTCAGATTAGAAGACGGCGTTCATTTTTGGTTTTACTGAACACAGCTTTGTTTCGCTGTTCTCTCATAGTTTCTGCAGTTTTGTAAATCTCCTTCTTCGCCAGTTAAGACAGACAGAAGGACGGACCAGGATGGATTTGTAGTTGAAATTTACATGCATCGCTTGTTTTATTGTCCTGTTTTGTTAAAGGCATTTTTAAATCATTTCAGAAAGCCAGCCTCCTTTTCATTTTATCACTCATGCTAGTTTTATCGTTTGTTTCTGACTCATTTAAAATTTTCTAATTGACGAGGCATGTCTAATTAAAAACAAAACCCTCAGCCTTGTTTAAGACATTCCAATTAAACACCTGAAACAAAACCCTCTCTCTAGCTACATTTCCATCTAATTTTATATCTCTATATATATATATATTTTCACATTGTATCACTGAGTCAAGATTTTTTTCTCTCCCTCTTAAAGACAGTCAAAACGTCAAAAAAAAAAAAAAAAAAAAAAAAAAAAAAAAAAAAAAAACCAAGCTTCTGTATTTTTTTTCAGTCTGTTTCAACGCCTTCGATCTCTGGGCGGGGGGGTGCTTCGGCTCCGGCTCCGTGTTCTGTTGCTGCCCCCCCCTTCGAGGGCCAAACGATCGACACCCGGGGGGGGGGGAGGACTCCGACCCCCCCCCTCCTCCTCCTCCTCCTCCCCCTCCTCCTCCCCCCCCCTCTCTCTCTCCCCCTCCTCCTCCTCCTCTCCTCTGCTCTCTCCTCTTCTCCAGCTGCCTCACTCGCTCCCTCTCCTTCTCAGCCACCTCTTTCTCTCGCTCCTTCAGTCTTTGCATCCTCTCCTCCTCCCTCTTCTTCTCCTCCTCTTCCTGCTCTTTGCGGCGCTTGATTCTCTCTTTCATTCTCTCTGCACGCTCCACGTCTTTCAGAGCCACCTGGGGAGGAATAAACACAAATAAAGAAATTAAAGAAATAAGCATTCGGGTCTTTGCAAAACAAAGTGCAACAGAGACAGTTTGCATGTCAAGACCGCGCTCTGTAAAGCCCAACATGGAGTACTGCTATTAAACACAGGCCCACAGTGGAAAGGGACCGTACATTTCAGCACTTGTGCGACGCGGCCAGTTGCAGAGTGGACAGCGGAGAGAAGCAGCCCCAGTTGGATACCGAGGCTCGCACACTGGGTTTTGTTTGTACCTGCTCTGGTGTTAGTGGGAGCCAGTAGATGCACGGAGCAGCCTTGGTTTTGCAGAAGAGATCGTCCAGGAGTTTAGCCGGGGGCTCCTCAGGGGCTTTTTCTAAAATAAAACACGACAGATTTAAAACATTCAATTCACGACTATAGGAAGAAAAAAAAAATAGAGAACTCTCATTTCGACTCAAAATCTGAAACGTTTCCATTAGAAGCCTTTCTCATCGAATGAAAGCAGAGAAAGGCTTCTGCTCGAAACATTGGCCATTGAAATAATTTAACCGAAGACATTGAAAAGGACCGTGCGAAAGTCTTGCAGTATTTCATAATGTTGCACTATTGAGAGTTTGAGTCACGGACAACTTCCTCAATTCAAACCCTTGTTCCCACCTTTCCTCTCCGCCTTCTTCTCTTTAGATTTGGCCCTTTCCTTGCGCCTCCTGTCCCGGGATCGAGAGCGGGACCTCCGTCCGGCTGCCCCGGGCCCCTCTGCTCCGGTGCGATGCCCCCCTGGGCCCCCTGCTGGTGGCTGCTTGCTGTTGTAATCCCGCACCTTGTCACGATCCCACTCCCGCTCCGCCCTCGCTCTCTCCCGCCTCTCCATCTCCCGCTCTCGCTCCGCCCACTGGTCCCGGACAGGTCGGTCTGAGAGGCGGGGCTGCGGGGGCCCGGAGGGGGGTGGGGGAGCAGGGTGGGAGGAGCGTTGGAGGAGAGATTCCTTCAGCTGTCTGGGGCCCTCTGCTGGCCGGAGGTCTGGCAGCAGACCTTTGTGGAAGTCAAGCTGGTGAAAGGGAGCAAAAGATTAAGACACACACTCACTCACACACACACACACACACACACAATGACACACACACTCATTGGTCTGCTCACCTCATCTTGCTCTGAAAACTCCACAGAAAGGAATTTGGGGTTGGACTGAGGCCACTTCACCCCGTGGAGCGCAGTCCTCGTAGCCACAGCCTGGTCCATTGTGGAATACTGTGGGGTGGGGAGGAATGTTGAAAATTAAACTCACACCAAGAATCTCATTGCACAGCAGTGTCACCCAGTCCAGGTTTTACTATCAGCTTGATTAGCACCAGTGTATCTAGGTAACAAGCTCAGGTGTGTCTTAAACTCCTATTTAAACCAGGACTGGATCACACTGCTGTCCCTATCCCTGAGCT
Organism: Polyodon spathula; assembly: GCF_017654505.1. Lineage (NCBI taxonomy): Eukaryota > Metazoa > Chordata > Actinopteri > Acipenseriformes > Polyodontidae > Polyodon > Polyodon spathula. The sequence continues at coordinate 2,558,264 of NC_054583.1, forward strand.
CACAGATCAACCTACATGTAACCCACCCTTACAGGGATGACCAAGTAATGCAAGGAGAGTCAACTAGCCAACAGGCTGGTCTACTTGACTTGTTTCTTATCCATTAAGGGGTTTAGATTTATTTTACCGTGACATAGCAGTGAGATTTGATCTTGTCGATCCAGAAGCCTTCCTCCACCAGGGTACCGGTTCTGTTCAGCAGCTCTTTTAACTGACCCAGTGTGAATGGTCTGACCTGGAAGACAGCACGGGGAAGGGGGGTTAGAGGACTACGAACCAGAAATGAGTGCATTTGGATTTTAACAGCATAAAAACCCATCCCCACAATCTGACACTCGGCCAGAACTCCTGCTAAATAACGTCAACACCAAGTTCCACGACGACTGGACACGCTGTTCTCAAGACGCGCGCGAGAAAATGAAGTGCAGCCCACAGACGGAAAGTTCCGAGGGGTGTTGCTACGGTGATATCTGCACAGGGTGGAACACTTGTTGACCAATGACAGGACTCCCCCCTTCACAGGAGACCCTCAGCTGTCATCCTCACCAGGTTGGAGATGTGCACGATGCTGGTGGGTTTGCCACGGGGGGGCGAGGGATGCTGGGTGCTCCGGACCGGGTCGTCAATGGTGACGGACATTCCACTCTTCTGCTGGCTGATGGAACGCCGCACTAGAGAACCACCAGGGGTCGCTGTGGAGACAGGAGAGAAGCATGAGGCAGCAGGACTTGACAGTTATTCTATTTAACTGGAACAGTCTAAACACACACATATAAGTTACACTTATTTTCAGTGTCAAAGCCTTTCTATTTATTTTTTCTTTTTAAATCCCATAACTATTGGGCTGAACTTCAAAATACTAAAAAAATGAATTCAGTGACAAACATTTTGACCGGAAGTCTTTTAAAAACGTCCTTTCTTGGCGTCTCCCAACATGAATACATTGAGAAACAAATCATATTTTACAGTTTTATCCTAGAATGATAATTTTGTTTTCTGTTTCTGGTATAAAACCTTTCTTGACGTCCGTTTCCCCGGTGACCGGCGGCTGGGTCTCCATGGTTACACTCTGGGGTTCCTTCCTCTCCGCTTCCTCTTCCTCTCCCCCAGCTTCCTCCTCCCCTCCCTCCTTGCTCGTTTCGTTCTGTCCATTCTCCTGGGCCTCTGCAGGGACCACCTGAAAATGAACAGAAAACACAGGTCAGTCACTCAGCGTGAAGGGGAGGGGGGGCACAGAGGGGCATTAGGACAGGACTCCTCTTCATTCCTGTGTCACTCTCTAGGCAGGCAGTCTCCTCCATACCCCCAGACCGGTGCTACAGAATGCCCTGACCAAGTGCCATCACAACTGGAAAACGCTTTGTCTAGACATACCCTAAAACTCAAAACACACATACAAGACAAAAGCATCTCCACACACCCCCAGACTCTTCACCATCCTGGCCAAGTGTGGCGACGACATTCTGCATCTCGGGCTTACCAGCTACAGCCAAAAGTTCAGCATTGCCGGGAATTTTACAATTGGAGACAATAATAAAAAGAACCTGCATAATTGAACATAATTCAAATTACTTATTTATTCAAAAAGAAATCTACAAAATGATAGTGTTAAAATAACAGTCTGCCTGAAGGAAGCCGTAACATAGTATCTCATGTTTGATTTCTAAAAGTCAAATTTTTTAATTTGTCAGTTTTTTTTGTAAAGTATCTGGGAAAACTACAAAGCGAGGGTGTGTAATTCAATATGTTAACAAGGGAACATTATTCAGCAGCTTTCACTGGACTCTATGAAGCTGAGGGAGTTCATTCTATATAGAGGGGGTGCAATTCAATATGTTAACAAGGGAACATTATTCAGCAGCTTTCACTGGACTCTATGAAGCTGAGGGAGTTCATTCTATATAGAGGGGGTGCAATTCAATATGTTAACAAGGGAACATTATTCAGCAGCTTTCACTGGACTCTATGAAGCTGAGGGAGTTCATTCTATATAGAGGGTATATAGAGCTGTAGAGTCCTAGTTTGTGTGGCTCTTCTACGTGTCACGCTATCTACACAGCGCCCCCCGGCTCAGCTTTCTGTGTATTCACCTGTGTGACAGTCCTGCGGATCTGGAGCCCCCTGTCCTGCTCTCGGGGGTCTCCTCGACCCTCCGGCCTCTCGCTCTCCTCCCCAGACAGGTGCCCTTCATCCGGGTGCAAATCGAGCACAGCCTCCTGGCCTCCCGCAGACACAGGCTTCATATCAGGAATCAGGCTCTGAGAGAGAGAGAGAGATCGATTAACATAAGCACTGGGACAGTGGACTGAGAATTTACTTTAAAACTGGACTGTGGCTCTCTAGTCAGGAGATAAAAAGCTGGTAAGCAGAAATGCTGCGTTCCTCTGCTACACTCCCACCTCCCTGCAGTGCAGTGCACGGTTTACCTTGAGCGATTCTGTTGTGATGCTGATGGATGGTTTTTTGGCAGTCACTGCGGTGCTCGAACCCCAGCGTCTCTTCCTCCCAGCCTGACCCACGTCTGCTTCCCCTCCCCCTGCTCCCCCACCTGGGACTGCTGCTCCTGCACCGCCCCCTGCTGGCTCGGCAGTGGAAACTGCAGAGAGAGACTTACTGGCTGCTGAATGCACCACAGATAGAGAGGAAATGAAAATCAATTCACAAGCACGCCACAAGAAAAACCACGGTTACTGGTTCAATTCCTTTCTTGCTGGAGGTTGAGGGTTATTTATGGCTCATATCTCTGTGGAGAGTAAAGCTATGCGAGTATGGGGGCCTGACCCTTTAACCATTGTCAAAAATACCCAGGCCAAACACAGGACTTAAGGTTCACACTGCATTTGCCATTTTCAGTACGCTTCATGGTCAGACTGGCATCTCCACATATCCTCAGAATCAGACATTCACAACAACTTGTGCTAAATAACGTTCTTAGCAAAGTTTCACGGCAGTTCAATAAGAGGATTCAGCAGATATTTACACTATGGAGTGCGACACACAGACAGATAAACAGAGAGACCCTCCCCCTATCTCCCTATTCAGATCCTCAATCTCTCAATGAAGGTTTCACACACAAGGAGAGGCCCGTCCGCCTCCGTCGAGGGGCACGTCATGAGAAAAGTGGCGATACTTACACAGCACCGAGATCTTCCTGGAGGTAAATGTTTTGAGTTGCGCTCCCTGCAAAAAGATAGAAAAACCCCACAATAGGACAAGGCGATCAGACGTCACGAAGTGGAGAGAAGCATCTCAAATGTTATACAACTTGAACTACAGGACTAGGGTGAGAGAAATACAAATCCCACAATGAAAACAAGCTGCTATATCCTTCTCCAGGTACAACAGTGAGCACGGGAAATCGATACTCCAGCTGCCTAAACGACCGAGCCAGTCCGGGTTTTACCAAGTGCCTCCCTTTATCTCAAGAATCTAGCGTTTCTGCCAACGCCTTCTTCAGTGTAATGTGCGTGAGAGAGATATTGGAAGCGTCCGTTCCTTCTCCTGTCTTGTTTGTCGAGAGGATCTTACGCTATTACAGGCAGTTCATCCAGAACTTCAATCAGAAACTCTGCACAGGTCAAAAAAAAAACACTAAAGAAAGTCAAGCAGCAGACTACAGTAAATTAATCCATACTTAATTGCATGGCTGATTATAAAAAGATGGTAATACATTAACACATGCATCTTCTCTTGTGTGATAACACTACACTGCAAGCAGCTGACCAATACAGTAACGCAGGGACACATGGTGACGCTGTCCAAATACCGCCTGTGGTCTTTATTAAAACACTAAAGGCTCAGCCAGTAATAAAACCTGGGGTGGCTCTCAAACTGCTGCACAGCTGAAATGAATATTACAAATAATACGCAGTCTTTGGGAGACCCTTAGCTATTTTTGCAGAATGTTAGACATTTAGTGCAACAAACTTCAATATTAAAAAGCTTACAAATACACATCTATATAAAATTAAAAAAAATCCCACAGCATCAAATGCAAAAAAGATGCATGTTTGTGGATGACTACTATAGTCCGCATCATACATCAAATATGAAACAGGTTGAAAACTCAAATCATTGAGGTGTTATTAGTGAACACATTTCTAGCTGAGGCACGTAAAACCTATGCAAATGAATTCAGGTCAAGACAGCTTATCAAGTGAGCACGGTTTGAAACCTGGAGAAGGGATAACAGCAGTGTGGTTCACAAGGGACAGGGCTTTATATATTCTGCTTTGATGGCACTGCAGTTATTTTAAGGGTGATTGGTCTTAAAGATTATTTAATTTACAAGGATCGCCCCCCTTTTAATATATTGATAGGTTTAAAAAGAATGTTGCACAGATACATTAATGCTAACAAAAACTGCAGTGCTCCTTAGCTAAATTAAAACTCTACTCCAATTTTAAAATTATAGTTTTGCTGTTTAAAAGACATACTTTACTGCATTGTGTGTGTGTGTGTGTGTATATATATATATATATATATATATATATATATATATATATATATATATAAAACCACACAGAAAAGAATTACGTAAACATATTACAAAAAACACAAATAAAAATGAAGGACAAATTTTCCAGGTACCCTTGTGACCTGCAATTCCCGGGGGCCTGGGGTTGCTATCGACCAATCGCACGGCAGTGTGTAATGTATCTAGGCAACAATGGTCCAATCAGTGTCGGGTGGACGGGCTTTATGAGAGTGAGGCTGACTGGTTCTGTATCGGAGTTAAGAGGCAGTCCAATGCTGGCTTTCAAACCATCAAAAAGTAACCAAGGAAACCGGTTACATTGTCCTTGTAGAAGAACACGCCCCCTTCTGTTTGGTTGTTTTTAAAAGGGGTTCAGCTCTTGGCAGCATTGAGAATGTCATTTTGTTTCCTTTTTAAAACTGAGGTTTTTAGTTTTCTTCAAGTGTTTCTATTTGTTACACACTTGATGTCTTGCTGACAAGTCTGTTCAAAGTTTGGTACAATACAGGGGTTATGCACCCAACATATTTAACATCCATTGTTCAATGAAAAGCCCAGACGTTTCTGCACAGACTGTGAAATGTGCTCTTGGCTGTACTGTCCAGAGAAGGCTTCAGAAAAGTTGACAATGTAGTCGCAGATAATAGGAATGTCCCATAACTTTCCAAGGTCCAACTCAGAAGGTCTCTCAAAAACAGCGACATCCCAGATTTCAAAAGGGGCAAACTGGGGAGCTGGCTGGCTGGGCTTCCCAACAGTAATGTCCAAATACGATTCACAACAGAAAAGTCCAGTTTAAAAAACAAAAAAAAAAAACTAAAACAAAAAAAAAAAAAAAAAAAACACAAAACCACCTTGCAGGAGTTATTTTATAATCCAACGGAGTTTTTTCAACAGCTGGTTGATACCAGAAGTCCCTTTTTCTGTGGGGGGGGGGGGGGGAATTCTGCTTCATCTGAAGTTGAGGTACAATTTGAGTACAAGTTTTAGGAGTTAAATGGGCCATAAACCCAAGAAAGTAGTACAAGAGAGTCAAGCAGGAATTGAAAACTGCAGATTGTGTGTAGCATTAGCAATCACTTGAGTAAAGTCATTGTGATTTTCAAGAACTTTGTTTTCTCTTGTTAAATCCATTCTTGCTTTGAATTTTCACCTCTGCATCTCTGTAGCGCTGTCTTTGACTGTAAATCTAGACTTCGGATACAATGGCAGTGCATTCTGAAATCGTCCTGCTGGTCTGTTTCAATCCTGCAACCAGCATCGGTATTTCACATCCTCTGGAAGACTTTGAAACAAGTCCAGAAACAGACGCTCTTTGCAAAATTTTGATGCAAACAAAACAAAAAATAACAGATTCTTTGTTGCTTGACTGAAGACAAATCGCTTACTGGCAAGTCCAAAAGCAAAACCACTTGTACTTTATTCTCCGATTCAAAAGTCTTTCAGAAGGGGGGGCTGTTACATCTACCCCCCCTTCAGTGTCTCTCTCCATTACTAGAAGTAAGGTTCTTTCTTGAGTTTCTTTCAAACAAGGGGAGGATCATACAAAAAAAGGGTAGGGGGAGGAGCCCTAACGACAAACGGGTCACTCCCCGTGCATTCTGTCCCCTCCCCTTTGCAGCCGTCTCCATGGCAATCTGCAGGATCATTAGGTCAGCCTCTTCTCTCTGTCTCTCTCTCTAGGGAGTGGGGGTCAGTGTACTATCCCAGGGTTCCACCAGTAGCAGGTAGGCAGGTAGGACGTATTTAACTGCAGTTCCTACTAGCAAGGAACTATGAGACACAGGTGTACAGCAGGCAAAGGCCACACATACGAAAGTGTGCAAGAGAGGAGTGAGCACCTTACACAACAAAGCAATGGGCACATCAGTTCCTTTTCTCTAGCCTGCAGTGTAAGAACGCTGACACAAATACATGCTAGCAGTCACTGTTTCAGTACCACCTCACTAGACACTGTAGTTCTGAAGATAAATATGAATTATTAAACATTACAGGACTTCAGGAGGGGGGTGTGCTGGGTAATTCAGGGCTATGCAACAAAGCCAATCTGTATACTCTTCCTGTTAAACTAGAACTAAACATCACTCTACCGTTTCAATAGCTTGCTATTTGCAAATTAAACCGGTTCTCAAGTCTATTGTAGCATCAGAGCATGTTTCTGCATACACTATAAAGCCATAAATATTTGCAACCAAAATATTTGGCGAATCACACCCATAAAACCTATTTTGCTCCAGAAATGACCTGTTGCAATATAAAGTATGTACTGTTGGTGGAATTTTATATTTGTGCCAAAATGTTGTGCCCACCCCCCCGCTAAAAAACAAATAAGGCTTGTAAATATTTATGGCTTCACAGTATTACAGATTCAATTCTGCCTCCCTGCTCGTTTTATAATTTGCATATTTTTTAAAAAAAATTAAGTGTTGTATTTATCTAATTTTATTGAATTGCTTGCTGAAAATCTGGTAAATTTAATAAGTTGGCACTGTACTTTTGAAAACTGACTATACAGCTAACCCTGCTCCCTGCGACTACTGGACTATACAGCTAACCATGCTCCCTGTGACTGCTGGAGCCCTGCTCCCTGTGACTGGGACTACACCGCTAGCCCTGCTCCCTGTGATGGACTACACCGCTAGCCCTGAGGGACTCCTGTGACGGACTACACCGACCTATTGTCCTGCTCCCTGTGACTGGACTACACCGCTAGCCCTGCTCCCTGTGACTGGACTACACAGCTAACCCCTGCTCCCTGTGACTGGACTACACAGCTAACCCTGCTCCCTGTGACGATGGACTGACACAGACACCAGAACCTGATGTGACTGGACTACACAGCTAACCCTGCTCCCTGTGACTGGACTACACAGCTAACCCTGCTCCCTGTGACTGCTGGACTACCTGATACCATGCTCCCTTGTGACGCTGGACATACAGATACCTGATGAACTGTGACTGGGACTATACAGCTAACCCTGCTCCCTGTGACTGCTGGACTATACAGCTAACCCTGCTCCCTGTGACTGCTGGACTATACAGCTAACCCTGCTCCCTGTGACTGCTGACTATACAGCTAGCTCAACTGCTGGACTGCTAACCCTGCTCCCTGTGACTGCTGGACTATACAGCTAACCCTGCTCCCTGTGACTGCTGGACTATACAGCTAACCCTGCTCCCTGTGACTGCTGGACTACACAGCTAACCCTGCTCCCTGTGACTGCTGGACTATACAGCTAACCCTGCTCCCTGTGACTGCTGGACTATACAGCTAACCCTGCTCCCTGTGACTGCTGGACTATACAGCTAACCCTGCTCCCTGTGACTGCTGGACTATACAGCTAACCCTGCTCCCTGTGACTGCTGGACTATACAGCTAACCCTGCTCCCTGTGACTGCTGGACTATACAGCTAACCCTGCTCACTGTGACTGCTGGACTATACAGCTAACCCTGCTCACTGTGACTGCTGGACTATACAGCTAACCCTGCTCACTGTGACTGCTGGACTATACAGCTAACCCTGCTCACTGTGACTGCTGGACTATACAGCTAACCCTGCTCACTGTGACTGCTGGACTATACAGCTAACCCTGCTCACTGTGACTGCTGGACTATACAGCTAACCCTGCTCCCTGTGACTGGACTATACAGCTAACCCTGCTCCCTGTGACTGGACTATACAGCTAACCCTGCTCACTGTGACTGCTGGACTACACAGCTAACCCTGCTCACTGTGACTGCTGGACTATACAGCTAACCCTGCTCACTGTGACTGCTGGACTATACAGCTAACCCTGCTCACTGTGACTGCTGGACTATACAGCTAACCCTGCTCACTGTGACTGCTGGACTACACAGCTAACCCTGCTCCCTGTGACTGCTGGACTACACAGCTAACCCTGCTCCCTGTGACTGCTGGACTACACAGCTAACCCTGCTCCCTGTGACTGCTGGACTACACAGCTAACCCTGCTCCCTGTGACTGGACTACACCGCTAACCCTGCTAACACTGACTGCTGGGCTATAAAGCTGACCTCGATATATATATATCTATATATAGCTTTTTTTTGTTTAAAAAGTGCCAAGCTACTTATCTTTGCCAGATATTCAGCGCTGTGGAATATATTTCACTTCTACGGTAATTCCACAAAAATACTACACAGAAAAACCTTCAATAGCAGAGAAGTGGGTAGCCCAATACTATACTGATTACTGTAAGTCTATCCTAATACACAGAAAGTCTTTGGCCTTGCCAGCTGCCCAATACTGATGACTTAGACAACATTTCCATGGAATGACCCTTATTAAATTTGAATAGTTTAAACTCTAAAAAGGGTCCTTTCTCTGTCAGGTCTTCTCTGGGGTGGTCGGGTTTGTTTGGTATCAGACCTGATTTGGGTCCACCCCACACAAATTATTTTGCAAAAATCGGACTGAGCTGGAATCAGTCTCCGATTTGGTTGGGGGGGAACCCATTGGTTTGGTAAACAACCCCCCCCGTAAAATTTTTAAATAAAAATTTATTTTGACAAACTGACTATGAAGAATGTTGATCAGTTAGTCAGAGTCTCGTCTAAAATTATACAACTTTTGAACGTGGCTGACACTGACAAAGGCTTTGCTTGCCTTGAGTCTTTTTCAATGCGTCTGAAAAGCTCGTCATTGAATTGAAGTTTCGTTTACATGCCTACATGTATCACTAGGGAGTAGTTAACAGCTACAGAAGACTTTAGAAAGCATAGGACTCAACTCCAATTCACCTGACAGCAGATTAATCCAACTGCACAGATTGCTGATCATTTCAGTAAGAAGTCTCAGGAACTGAATAGAAGAATGAATTAGTCCAGCCCTAAAACACTTTAAAATTGATGACTTCAGTTCATTAAGGTATCCCCGTTGCTCGCTTGCTCCCTCTTACCTCCTCTGCTCGACCCTTGCTCCCCTTCTCATCACTGGGCTTGCTGTTCTCTTCTAGGCTCTCCGGCTCCATCATACCAGACGAGGTCTCTCGTTTCAGCTCACTGCAACAGGAGGGGCTTCACATTCAGTTAAAATGACACTTTAGGATTGTAACTCCTAGTGCTGCGAGGATACACTGATGTATGTTAGTGCTGTAATACTCCCTCCCAATGCACAGCAGTGTGATCCAGTCCTGGTTTCACTAGGAGTTTAATAATCAGATTCCCGCTGCTCAGCAGTGTGATCCAGTCCTGGTTTCACTAGGAGTTTAATAATCAGACACACCTGAGCTTGTTACCTAGACACACTGGGGGCTGAGCGAGCGTGTAGTAAAACCTGGACTGGATCACACTGCTGTGCAATAGGAGTCTGATTGTCAAAACCTGAGAGAGAGAGTAAAGTACATTCTGCAATGTGAAGCATTCAGACCCCCTGCTGAATCTGCTCTAAATGAACCGACTGCATGTCTCATCACAGCTTGAATAAGATTCAGACAGAGCGAGCTGTTCTGGGGTGTAACAGTATTTCACCAGGAGCCTGAATATTTAAACCTATGGCGCCTAATGATCAAACGAGAGCTCAATCCAAAATGGCATCACACAGCTTGATGGCTCGTGCCACTGTTTCGTGAGCAGTAAACAATCACGCACACACACACAAATTTACAATCACTGCTCAGAAAGGAATAGCCTACATGGCTTAGTGAGAAATATCTGGGTCAATGCGTGGTGCCAGGACTAAAAATAGTCTTTACAGCCAAACAGTTGTAAAAAAAAATTTGCTTTTAGATAATACAAGGACGTCTTGGTTCATCTTCTAAAAATGAAAACTCATCAGGTGGGTGTCTGGTTATTACCTCTCCCTTCACTAAAGAAATATTTTTTTCAATAAAAAGCCCGGGCCTCAATTATGTCACCATGCCTCAACTATGCATCACACCCTAGGCCTCTAGCTAAAGGCAGAGTGGCTTCTCCAGGCCCTGAAAATACTTACGGAGGGCAGGAAAAAAAATTAAAATAAATCCAAAAGCACAGCCAACAGCTGTTTGAGTGATTATTTTCAGATTTGGAAGAGAGTTAACACAAGTTTACATCTATATCTATATACAGATCGACAGATAAACTTAATAAAAAAAAAGTTGACAGTATACAGTTTAAACATTTTGGGAGAAAATCTTGTTCACATGGGGGGGCTGCCACGCCACCACCCCCACCCCCCCTCTATCGTTATCGCCTAACTGAATGGCTGCCTCTCTGATCATGTTAAATATAGTAACAGCAAGATATTACAAACTCGAGGTGTTTCGTGTAAAAACGAAGTCGCTGCGTGTCTAATCTACTGTTCTGTAGTGAAGCGCTGGCGCAAGGCCTTTGAGTTACACGCAGATGATGTCGATTCTTTAAGAATTTATATAGGTTACATTTCAAAGCGAGAAACTTGATAACCTCCCCTTTTAAAAGGCCGATCGGTTGCAGACTACTGGACTGAAATCATGCAGGTAAGAAAAACCACTGGTTAACACATACAAACAAAACGCAAGGCATCCTTACTTGTATGTCTATGCACAGCGTTTAAAAGGATTCACCTGACAAAACAAAAAAAACACGACACTTTTAAAACCAGCCGAGACTTTCCGAGCTTGGAGTTGCTGGCTTAAAACGTGCTTACAAAACGTAAACACAAGCAAGCGTTAGGGGTTACAAATTCAACTGAAAAACTTTAAACAAAAACAAAACAAAAAAAAAAAACACAAAACAAAAAAAAAAGACACGTTAATTGGGCATTAACCCGTTCTGCAAACTTTGAATAATGATTGGAGGAAAAAAAAAAAAAAAAAAAATCTAATATACGTTATAGGATTTGATGAGAGAAAAAAAAAAAAAAAAAAAAAAAAAAAAACAACCAACACCTCGGCGGTGAATCCAAACCGTTTTAAAATCATTAAATGTTCGAGTTGCTGTTTTTTTAAGAGAAGACCCTATTAAACGCACCCGGTGAATGAATGAATGGGTACTGGGCGACACACAGCCACTCTGCTCCAGTCGGACACAGAGCTGCTCCTGCAGCAAACGCAGCGCCCCCCGCACAGACGCGCACTCACCAGTCTTTGTTGATCTCCGACAGCATTTTCCCGGGGTCAATTCCAGCCACTAACAGGGTTTTCCCCTCTCGAAAAGTCCAACAGGGAATCAGCTTGTCGGATCGGGTTTATTTTTTGACCTAACGGTTGTTTTTCCGCGGAGCTTTGCCGGCTGCTCTCGTCAGAAGAAGCAGGAACGCACGGCGGCCATGTTTGAGTGAGTGCGGTGTTAGAGAGAGAGGGCGAGGACCCCCGTCTCTACAAGCAGCCACACACACCGAGGCGGCGGGACAGAACGCCTGATTACAATTGCAGCACGAACAGCAGCCGTCTATACTATGGATCACGTCCATGCTTTCATTTACAAATTCAGATAGATATATAGGGATATATATATGCTTTCATTACATATATATATAGATATATATATATATATATATATATATATATATATATATATATATATATATATATATATATATACACACACACACACACACACACACACACACACACACACACATATATACACACACACATACATACATACATATTACACACCCATACATACATATGTATATACATACATATATTTGATTTGTAATCAAGTTTACACACCCCAATGGCAACGTCTCAAAAACTAATTATAGAAAAAATCTTTTGCAGCAAAAGTTTTGTTTTTATGGATGAGGGGGGAAAAAAAAGTTACAAGAAATATGAGTTCTACAATTATTTATTCCAGCATTTTTTTTTTTTTTTTTTTTGTAAAAACTCAAGTATTCATACCCCGACAAGGAAAATTAAATTAACAGCACCTTTAGCAGTAATAACTTTTGAAAGGATTAGGATATTTGTCAAAGAGCTTCTGGCATGATTCTTTAGTGATTTTTGCCGATTTCTTCAATGCAGAATTGTCAGAGTCCGAGGACTTCTCTTGTGCACAGCCTTCTTCAACTCATACCAAAGATTCTCAACCAGGACAACGACCGGGCCATTCCAGAAGCTTGATTTTATTCTTCAACCATTCTGAACTAGATTTGGAGGTGTGCTTGATATAAGCTACAACCAACAAGTATTAGCAAGATTTAATAGAAGTGTCCAATACGTATGATAGCAATTAGAAAATACCAACAACAAAAACGTAACAAACGCACAATTGAGGCATTTATCTGAAGCAGAGGTAGTTATAAAAACTTACCAGCATTTTTCATGAGTCTTGAAACCTGGTATAGGCAGAGCGCTACACTAGCGTTTTTTTTTTTTTTAGGCACATGTGCGCCCAAGCTTAAAAAATAAAAATGTAGGCATGCACTGAAATTTAGGGGCACACACACACACACACAAAAAAAAAAAATACAAGTTTGCTAAAATTTATTGGTCAATATTTTTTTCCTTCCCTTCATGAATACTTTTGCATCAACAAAACTAGAATGGACAACATCCATCATTCAAATGCTGTTTTGCAAACTTTAAACGATCGTCCTTGCGATGTTTTCCTAAGAGTGGTGGCTTTTTCCTTGGCCTGCGACCATCGAGACCTTCAACATGCAACACAGGACCTGCGGCTGAAACGGAAACCCCAGTCCCACTTGCATCCAGTTCACTTGGAATATCTGACAGTCAATATCTGATTGTTGTTATTAACCTCCTTCACAATTCTTCTACTTGCTCTTGATGAAAGAACCTTCCTTCTTCCAGACCGAGGGAGCGTTGCGACAGGACCAGGAGTCTTGTACTTCTTGATAACAGAAACAATAGTTGAAATTGGGAGTCTCAAATGCTTGGAAATCTTCTTGTATCTCTCTCCAGCTTGATGACAATAAATAATTGTCTGCCTTAGCTCTTTATTCTTCCCCATATTGACTTATTGGTAAGGACAGCAATCATCCTATGCCTAACTAAGAATGTTCACCTACAATCCAGCATTTTCTAGAATTAGGTTCTGCATTATCATATTAATTTCTAGCACCTTGTAGACAATACTATCATAGCATCAAAGGGTATGAACACTTCTGAATTTTTTTTTTTTTTTTTTAAATCACTGAAATAAATACTATCTTTATTTTTATATAGCGCCTTTCATAGTGGGCCACCATCACAAAGCACTTTACAAAGAACTGAGCATTATACGCAGAGTCACTTCCAATAGGACGTTGATTTAACATCTCATCCACAGGACAGAGCACAAGGAGGTGAGGTGACTTTGCTCAGGGTCACACACAGCGAGTCAAGTCAATGGCAGAGGCGGGATTTGAACCGGTGACCTTCTAGTTACAAGCCCTGGACTTTAACCACTGGACCAGAGATCTATTTCTTGTAACCTTTTTTCCTCATCCACAAAAGCAAAATTTGCTACAAGAGATTGTTTCCTTCGAGACACTTCTAGAATTATACATTTCCATTGGTGTATGTAAACTTTTGACTACAACTATATATATTTTACACACACACACACACACACACACAGCAGAACATCAATTAAACTGACTAAAAGTATCATTTTCAAGCTGTTGGTTTTTTTGAGAAATATCTTGGACGGTGTCCACCTTCATCGATGTAGTTGCTGTGCGTCAGTTTCTCGGTCTTGTGGTGACGTTGGTAGTTTAATAAAAGATACATGTTTGCGTAAAGCTGTGTTAGACGCCTTCAATGCCTTAACCATTGAAAGTAACTAACTGATTTTTTTATTGTTTTGTAACAGTATTTTAGATTTGTTATCTCTGAGCTTTGTAATTGTTATTCCACCACAGAGTTTTGCAGTTTTATTGAAATTCAAAGCTACAGTGAGCAAGTTCCATACCGGATTTAAAAAAAAAATAATAATTTAAACCTGCACACAGAAATCTACAACTATTGTTTACAAACAGAATACAGTCAGCACTCGCATATCCAACCCTAGAAGACTGACTTCAGTGATGGTTAAACGCGAGTGACGCATACCTGACTATTTCATTTTGGTCAGGAGTCTTTTTCAGGGAACACAATAAAGACAATATAAAAAATACGTATCTGAAAAGGTTGTTTTAAAATAAGTCGGCTTCCATTTGGATGTAGTGAGTTGGTTTTGTTGGGACCCCAGAACTATATTTTCAACAGAAGTAGTATTTTAACTCGGAACAATATGATTCTGAAAATATCACTTGCCAAAACCAAAAGAGACGACACATTAACTGTAATACAGTACGTGCTTTTAAATCCGGTACGTGTGTAAAATTCCCCATTAATAAGCAAACAGAAAAATGAAATCAAAATGTTACCCATGCACACAGGACTGCGGAAAATGTAAAAGGCGATGCAATGTAGCAAAACCAAAAGATAAAAAAATTCTAGAATTAAAACAGTATCCCAAGTCAGTACTCAAAATTGCATAATACAGCGCTCGAAAAGACCCTAATGTCACAGTTCACTTGCAAATGAAAGTTTCACAAAAGCAACAAAAGATCAGATTAAAAAATAAATGTAAAAATGCACCACAGTGGCTAGAACTGCAATGATGAACGGTTACATTACCCTGGCTTGTCTCGGCTACCTCTTCACCAAGTGAAACTGGAAGAAGGGCTGTGTAACTGCACAATGCCACACCGACTGATTTGCCATGCGAGAAAATACAGAAAACGAATGAATAAATAAATAAATAATGCGGGCCGTGCCAGATATTCAGATAAATTGTAACACTGAAGAGATGGGCTTTGTATCAGAAAACTAGTCAGTCGGAAATCGGGGGGCAAGTGCGTTAATTTGTTACACACACACACACACACACACACAATTCTTAATACAAGGGAGGTAAAAAGCGACTGACACGCACCTGGGTAACGGCATCCAAGTGCTGACTGTATACAAAACTGCTCATGCATTAGTGGTGAAACTTGGTAAGGACATTCTTTAGGTGCAAGATAACTAACCAAGGACTCTTTAAAACCCAGTTCTCTTACCTTTTATTACCCCCCTCTTTAAAAAGTAGCAAATAGAACCCATTAATAAAGGAGGGAAGAACCTGTTTTAATACAGCGCTGGTCAGAGGGAAGGTAGGGTTCACTTATCATATAGACTGGACTAGGTCTGATCAGTTCAGCTCAGAGCAGATTCAACAGGAGCCTGAAGACGGCTTCACAAACTCAGCACTTCTCGCGACGCTTCGGGTTTGTGGCTCACACAGTTACTTGATCAAATCATCCCTGTTGGACCCTTGCTTTGGCTACACTCGTCTCAGGAGTGCATTTTTTTTGTAAGTAGCAACACGTATTTGATTTTAAAAGCACCTGGTTGAGCAGTTGCTTAAAGAAAGCCAATGGTCTGGGATCGGGTTACATTTCCTTGGTCACACAGAGTGTGAAACTGCCCCCACCCCTTCCAAAATGTTGTCTTTAACCAACCAGCTGCTCTCCCCTATTGACTTGAGGATGAAGTGCAACAGACTTCCAGCGTGCCAGGCATGGCTGCAAAGAACTCTCTTACCCAGTGTGGTACAATGCTTTCAAAATGAAGCGGTATGTCTGCTAGATCAGGCATTTCTTTCAAAACTGCACACCTGCATATGGACTGTGTGCAGACCGGTAAGGAGCAAGTACCTTCACATTTTAAATGGTGCTTTTTTTTTTTTCTTCCCCAACCATGTTGTGTTTGCAATCACTCAGAGTGGCTCTGGGTTCTGACACTCCAACAGTAAATTATTTCTCTCTAAAGCTGCCTTTGTGCTTGTCTGGGGAGCCATTACAAGTCAGGCGTTAAACTACCATCCTAATTCCATTCAAATCACAGGGCAGCTGTTCAGCGCCTGGCAACTAGGGTTGATAAAGGCCTGATAAAAAAGGCAGCTTTAGATAAAAATGAACCAACTCAATGATTTCAATCACTATACAATAATGGGAAATGTAAAGAGAATTAAATACACCTGCTTTGCTACATTTTAAGCTACAGACTCGATGTAGCAGAGTTGTGCTTTATTAAGCTGCCTGATGCTAAATGAAAGAAGAATTTAAATAAATAGATACAAATAAATGGTATGACTGGCTGTGCGTTCCCTTGCATTGGAACAAAACCAAAAAAGTGAAATTGTAATAATATATATTAAAAAAAAAAAAAAAAAAAAACTTGTGATGCAATCTGCACAAAATGGCTGCCGGATACACCATCACAATTATGGCAGCCATTTTAGCAAAGGAAAAAAATTAATTATATATAAGTTAAGATGCCACTTAGTTTAGGTCGGCTGGCCAATGATGGTTAGAACAGAGAAGGGAGGGAGGCTGGCTCTAGTGGTTAGAGCAGAGGAGGGGCTGGGAGGGAGGGAGGCTGGCTCTAGTGGTTAGAGCCGAGGAGGGACTGGCTCCGAGGAGGGCTCTGGCTCTAGCTGGTCCCTGCGAGAGAGGGACTGGCTCGGCTCTTAGAGCCGAGGAGGGACTGAATCTCGTGGTCCCTCCCTGAGGAGGGATCACAATCTATCGGCTAGAGCCTGACCGGAGAAAATCACTGGCTCTAGTGGTTAGAGCCGAGGAGGGACTGGCTCTAGTGGTTAGAGCTGAGAAGGGACTGGCTCTAGTGGTTAGAGCTGAGGAGGGACTGCTGTTGGCTCTAGTGGTTAGAGCTGAGGAGCGACTGGTAGGAAGGCTGGCTCTAGTGGTTACAGCAGAGGAAAGACTGGTATGGAAGCTGGTCCCAGGGGTTAATGTTGAGGGACTGGAAGGTTTCAGACTGGTACAGACGTATAGAAAGCTCACCTCGCTCTGTGTTCTGTCCTGCTCCCTCCTTCCTCAGCTCTCCTCTCATCCTTTCCAGCCACATCACCACTTTCCTCTGCCGTCAGACAAGGCTTCTGTAAACGCAAGACAAAATACATTTCCTAACAGAGGACTCGTACAATGAACAGATGTGCATTTCTGGAACCATTTTGTTTGTTACAATAACTTCTATCTGACAGCATGTCTCACCTTGCTGTGGCTGGACCCGGCTCTCTCCTCGCGCTCCCCTTCCTCCTCCTCCTCCTCCTCCTCCTCTCTCTCGGCTCGTCTCTTGCGCCTCTCATGGTGTCGGGGCACGGGGGGGTCGTCAGGGCGCCCTGAATCGGGGGACCCCTCAGGCTGGCAAAAAGCACCGCTATCTCTGGAGAGAGAGTCACGCTGGGGGCTCATAGACTGGAAACAGATGAGAGAGAGAGAGAAATAGGGTTACGACTGGACTGATGAAGTGGGGTGGGGGGAAAAAAAAAAAAACTGGAATAAACTGATAACAAAAATCCTTACACTCACCCTCCTGTCACTAGAGGGTGACCTTGACCTGGAAGAAGCAGACGACGATGACGACGAACGAGAGGAAGAGGCCGAAGATGAGGAAGACGAGTTAGAGGAGGAAGATGACGACGAAGAGGGAGAGGAAGGAGAGGCTCCCTCCTCCCTGCTCCGCCTCCCCCTCTCCCTCTCCGTGTCGGGGGCAGAGAGGGGTGGCGTCGGCGGGTGGCCACTCTCCGTCTCCTCTGGGGGAGGAGAGGGTGGCAGGATGGGGCCCATGGGCTCCTTCTCCGGCTCTCTCGCAGCTTTCATCAGCCGCCCCTCTGGGGATTTGGGCGTCTCGGAAGTTGAAGAGTTGGCGGTTTCTGCCCGTTTCCCGGCAGCCGCCGCGGGGGTCTTATCTTCCTGTTTTTTAAGCGTCTCTTTATGTGCCTGCTGCCTGCCGGAAGTTTCTGCTTCATCCTGTGCTGGTTTGGGGAGGTCTTTGTCCAAGGGGGAGCTCTCCCTGGATTTTCTCTTGGGAGGGCCGCTCTCCTTTTCCTTCTCGAGGGAAACTCCTCCTGCCTTTTTCGGATGATCGTTTTCAGGCTCCTGTGTCTTCTCCACTTTTTTTTCAGGCTCTTTGGCACTCCCCTGCTCTGGCTTCCACCCTTTTGTTTCCACAGGCAGTGGGGGGCCTTCTCTTTCGAGGGACCCACTTTCTGACCCTTTCTTGGGGTCTGCAGCACTTCCTTCTGCAGTCTTGCTTGCCGCCTCCCCTTCCTTACGCATTTCCGCAGCCTTTGCAGCGTCTCCAGGTACCACCACGGCAGACACCACCCCAGACTCCTTAGGCAGCTGCCCAGCCTCTGAAGGTCGCTCCAGGCTAGCCTGCTTCTCCATCTCCCCTTGCTCCATCTCAGGTTTTGTTTCGGGGATGCTTTCGGCCGACCTCCGGGTTTGAAAGCTTTTCTTCGGGTGCTCCGGAGCTGGCGGCCCGTCCCTGAAGAACCGGATCTTTTTTGGTGGTGCCCCAGCCTCTGGAGACGGAGGGGTGTCTCGAAAGACTCTGAATTTCTTAGGCAGGGGTTGAACCAGCGGCGGTGTGGGGCTAACTAGGGTCTCCTTGGGTTTTTCTGACGACGCTCCTGCTGTAACCTCCATGGATTTAGGTTCAGCAGCTGGACTTTCCGAAGACTGTTTGTCGATTCCCTGCTCCTGCTTTTCGGCTGTCAGGTTTTCCGAGAGTTTGGAAGCCTCCTGTGCTGGCGTTGGGACTTCCATAACCAGAGTTTGGGGAGACTTTGAACCGCCCCCTTCTGCTTGCTTTTCAGGATGTGCCGGTTTTAGAGAACTCTCGTTTTCGGTGCCAGACGTTTTGGCCTCGCCTTTTTCTCTGGTCTCCTCTTGTCTTTTGTCCGATATGCCCAAATCCCGGCCCCGTTTTGAGAACGGAAGGTGGCTCTGGCTAGCCCTGGTCTGCTCTGACCCCTTTGCCATCTCACCGACTCCTCCCTTTTCGGGTTGCAGAATGAGTCTGCTGTCCAGTTTGAGAACCTCTTTAGGTGGACTTTCTGCTGCTGCTTTGGCCTCTTCAGAAGCAGCGTCTTTTTTCTGACCCTCTTTAGGCATGGCAGAGTCTTCCTGTGGGACCGCTGTCTGCAGTTTCAGATCAAGAGGGAGGTTTTCAGGCACAGCAGAAACTCCTGTAAGTTTTTCGACTGTCCCTTTCTCTGACACTTTGCTGCTCTCTCGAGGAACCTCTTTAGTCTCGGTCGTTGGGATGGGTTGCTCCTGTTTGTCTGTTACCTTTGCTACAAAAACCTCTTCGGGATTTTTAGGCTTCTCCGTCTCTGTTGTTTTCTCTCCAGCGGCCTGGTTGGTGGTCTTTCCCGGCCCTCCCTCTTGGAGCTTGTGAATCCGCACTGCCCGTTTCACCGGTGCTGAAGAAGAATAGTCTATCAAAGCAGCAGCCTCCAGCTCTTCCGTTTCAGTCTCTGTCAATTTCGCGTCGCTTGAAATTTTTTCAGCAGCTGTTTTTTCCGCTACTGCGGCCATAGCAACCCGAACTGGCAGATTTCCAGTCACGGGATTGGCCTCTTTTGGTTTCTCCAAAGCCGGTTTCGGTTCCACCGTCGCTGGCGGACTCCCTCTAACCACTCTGAATGCTGCTGGCAAACTCTTACAAGGACTCTGCTTTTTTTTTTCAGGCAGTTCAGCCTCTTTTCTGTCAGCTGACCTGCGGGTCTGCCCTAACCCTAACATTTCTGAAGCTATTGGTTCGGAGACCTCGGCAGGCTTGCCAAGCATTTCTGGAGGTTTCTGTGCCTCTACCACTTTCTGTGGTCCCCCGGAAGACTCAGTTGGCTTATCTGGAGTTTTAGAAACATCCCTAGCCTTCCCTGGTAATGCCTTAGACTCTTCCCCGGTTTTTTCCTTTTCCAGGACCTCTCTAGGTCTTCCTCTGGGAGCTTCTGGGCTTTCCTTGGATCTTGCCAACGTAACAGCGCCATCTGCAGGCAGCTCCGGCTTAGTGGTGGCCTTTTCTACAGAGGCTTTCGTCAGGACCGACTCTTGCGCACTTCCGACAGCCGTTGCTGAAGGCAAATTGTCTGGCTTCTCCACGACTTCGGGCACGCTTTCTCTCTTTTCCAAAGTCAGATTAATCACTTTCTCTTCATCTTCATCGTCGTCGTCATCATCGTCGTCATCGTCTTCTTCCATGGCCTTGGCCAGGCGACTCAGAGGCCCCGGCTCCTGGTTCTGGTGGCTTCGCCTCTTTGTTGCTTCAAAAGAGCTGCCCCCACCTTCTTCCCTCTCTTTCTTGGCCTTTTGGGGCACCTGGGAACACCCTACTTCGGGGGCTTGCTCCTCAGAAGCCGGAGGGCTCTGTTTCGGGGTATCTGGGAGGGGGAAGCTTTCTGCCCCGCATTTTAACACAGGATTTGGGGGGTCTGGAGGAGGGGGACTGGGTTCCCTTAACTGCCTGGACCTTCTCAATCTTTCCTTGGGGGCTGCCTTCTCTTCTCCGCCTCCCACCTCCACCACTACCCTCACACTGCCGACCCCCTCAGTCAACACGACATCTTTGTCCATTTCGGCCGAGCCCTGCTGTTGAGGCTTGACGTGAGTGAGAGGCGCACCTCTGGTTTCCCAGTCGGCTCCTCCACCAACGCCTGCCGTTAGGACAGAGCTCCCTGCGACCCGAGGCTCCGAGGCGGAGGAGTCGCTGCTTCCACCAATCACCCGCACAGACAGAGAAGCCACAGCTCTGGGGCCAGGCGACTGGGCTTCAGCGCGGACTACCAGATCAGTAGGACTGGTCTGTTGCGCCAGTGGTGCCACCACCAACACTGCGCCAGGGGCAACCACAGAGTCCTTGATCTGCCTAGAAGACGACCGTCTTGGTCGGGACTGCTCCGATCCGTCGGAGGTCCTTTCAGGGACCGGGGAGCTGCTGGGATCCAGCGAGAAGGAGCCGTCTCTGGAGTGCCTGGACCGTCTGGACCTGGCAGGTTCTGCTGCCTGCAGTTCTGACACAGGGGAATAGGCGGTACCAGGAACCGGACCCGGCAGGTTTTCGCTGTCCAGTTCGTCTGGTTGAGGCTGCGCCGGGCTCTGCCGGACCGCTCTGGTGCCGGAGCGGCGCCGGGACTGAGGGGAGGGGGAAGCCCTGGCTGGTACTGCCCTGCGTTTCGGGAGGGAAGCAGTGAGGCTCTCCTCCTGCGAGAGAAACAAAGGACAGCTTTCAGACAATACTCAAGGACCCAACATCACAGGGCAGGTTAAAATAATGAAATAACTTTACTTGATTGAAATGCATAAACTCAAATCACTGCTTTAAACTGGAAAGTGTTCCTTTGGTTGTCATGCCAAGCTGCAATAATATTCCTTCTGAAAGAAGGGATTGCATTACTCTGTTTTTAAAGAATTTGTTATTAAAACATTATCCGTAATATTAAACTGCTATCAGCAGTACACACTAAAAAGAAACTTAATAAAATTACGAGAAGTCTTTTTCAGTGTCTTCAAAGACACAGAGAAAGGCTTTGTCCAAACTTTTGTCATTTAATTTAATAAGTTTCTGTGAATATTTCTACAACAACATTACAGGCTGGTTTTACAAACACCAAGTAGCACACATCCTGGACAGTCTGCTGAAACCACCGGCAGCTGTTTTGGACTCTTCAGCTAAAGATGTATGAATGAATAAATGCATTAATTCATGGCTGTAAAAAGCTAAACCTCCCTGGGCATCCTTCTTTAGAAGATGCTTGGTCCCAATGGTGTTACCATGAATTGTAAAATAAAGAAGAATAATTATAAATTGCGTGCCGACCTGGTCTGCTGGACAGGATCCGCTGTCGTAGCCCTCAGATCTGTCTTCGAGCGACGACTCCTCTTCCTGTACGGAGGGGCTGTCCATCTCTGAAACAGCTGCATGTTACACACAGTGCAGAAGCAGGCAACTTTGTCACTTAATTTCATTGAAGGCTCGCAGGAAAACCCTGGGTGGCTAAAACTGGAATTCAACGGGAGTCCTCAATTACTCCCCATGTTAATACAGGGCTTGAAACTCCCTGCCCCTAGTCCTGGGTTTCAGAACTACCCTCTAATTAAAACGATCAGGACTGGATGAAGTGCAAGTTTCAAGCCCTGTGGACTGTGGCTAGCAGATCCTGCTTTAGCTCATAGGAGTTACCAGCTAGTAACTGTCACTAAAAATAAATATGTATGCACATCCATTCATTGCATAGGTCTCAAACATGCAGGTTTTTGCTTTTTTGGAAAGAAACCTGTTTTACGGCAAACGTGTTGACATTAAAACATGACATCTGGACCTACATTAAAGAAAATGCTGAATAATGTTCCCTTATCATATTGAATTGCACCCCCTCTATATAGAATGAACTCCCTCAGCTTCATAGAGTCCAGTGAAAGCTGCTGAATAATGTTCCCTTGTTAACATATTGAATTCCACCCCCTCTATATAGAATGAACTCCCTCAGCTTCATAGAGTCCAGTGAAAGCTGCTGAATAATGTTCCCTTGTTAACATATTGAATTGCACCCCCTCGCTTTGTAGTTTTCCCAGATACTTTACAAAAAAAAAAAAACCTGACAAAATGATAAAAAAGCAACATTTCGAAATCTAACATGAAATACTACTGTAATACTATTATGGCTTCCGGTAGACTATCTAGATGACGCAAAAAAAAAAACAGATATCTGTTTTGCAATCAAAATGCACGTTGGCTGTAACACCGTTTCTTTGCAAACCTGCACAGCCAAGACCTGTGTAGTCAGTGGAAGCATGGCAGGGGCAGAGGCAGTGGGATGGTTTTAGTGAAGCAGCCCTCACCTCTGGAAGGAGCGTTTATCCCACTTTGCTCTGGCACCTCTGGGATGGACTGCAGGTCCGGTGGCTTCGAGGCACTGAGGTCCAGAAGGGAGGTCTCTTCCTCTGACTCTGCAGACACATCTGAGGGGCGCGGGGGAGAATCAGATCAAACCCAAGCACCAATACAAATGCAGCCAGGCTAACCAAGACTGCTATCTAGCTGCAGTGCTGGGTGGTCTGCTGTCAGTATAACCGAATTTCACTGCAGATTCTAGGCAACGTTGCGGTCTGTTTACTGTCTGGATGTGTACTACTGAACTACTTTTGAAGGGTTACAAGAATAAAATTGTGAAACACACACACTTTTTTACATATATTTTTTCTATGAAATTCTATTCTACAGTCAGTTGACATGAACTGCTCCTTTGTTTAAAATGATCTACAGTAAAAAAAAAAAAAAAAAAAAAAAAAAAAAATTAGTCCAGTTCTATTTATCGTGATGATGTCATTTATCTTGCAAATGCTGCGATAGCGTCACTGTGTTCAGACTGCATGGCGTCTCTGCAGCCGAGTCACTGGGACCCACCTTCAGAATCAGCCGCCTCCCGAGCCTCTCTCTCCAGCCGCTGTCTCAGGAGCTCCTGCTGCTTGGCCAGGTACTGCTTGATGAAGCTGTTCTGACTCATCTCCTCGCCAATCTGCAAGGGAAGCAAGTGCATTCACAACGACAAGCACTTCAACTACAATCAGTCAGTCCCAATTCAGAAAGACCCAATACATACAACGTTTCCACCAGAAGTCTTTTGCAAAGAAACTCAGTAAATTCGTTAGCGAATGTTTCAACTACAGACTAGCGGTAAGGCCATTCATGCATTGAAATCCAACAATGAAATGCCATTAGTCAATGTTATTTGTTAGCTGTTCAGAAGAAACCAAGAAAACACTTCTCTTCCCACTCAACAGCCCAACAACTGCCTTATTTTTTTATTATTATTATTATTTATTTTTTTACACAGGTCGTTTAGTTCCAGACTTAAATTATTTCTACTTTGACATTTATGCTGACACCCCCAGACTGCAGACTCACACTCCCTGTGCAGCAGGTATTAGGACCCCAACAGAAACATGAACGACCCTTTGTGCGACCACTAACCTATCCCCTCACTCCACTGTAAACATACACCCAGCTGTCCAGATGAGCTGCCATTTTTACACATTAAAAAAAACTAAATATGGACTAAATTTAACTCGTAAATGGGCGCTCCTGGGCCCGAAGCCTCCTCAACGCACCCAAGTCTGTTCTGCGCTTCTTACCTGCGAGTTGGGCTGCAAACCAGCGTGAGAGGTGGAGTGCTTCTGCAGATTCTCCAACATGAGCGCCTGAAAACCCAGAGAGAAACAAGACAACTAAAGAGACATGAACAAAATCGTCACGATTGAACAGCAACCCTGCTGCAACGTCAGCAATGACCAGGAAAAAGAAAAGCATTTCAGGAATTCAATGAAATGCACCAAAAAAAACCAAACAAACAAACAAAAAAAAAACAGCCATTCGCTGCTGATGAAAGGGAATGGTTTGGAAATATCTGAAAAGCAGGACAATGTGCTTGCAGAATATATAAAATATAAACATGCCAAGTTCACTGCAGTCATCAGCTGCCAATCATAACAAATTGTTCTATTTTATGTAGTTGAATATGGAAGCCGCCAATTTGCTCCCAACAAACGGATTTGGCCAGCAATTTTTGGTTGAACCATTGGCTCATAAAACAAAAGTTTTTTCTGCAGCTCAACAAGCCCCATTATAAACACTGCAGTGCTCCTTTACACTTTCAAAACACCAAGCCACATTCCTCCTGCGATTTACGGAAAGAAATCGTTCTCGATTGTTACTGCTGCAGTCTTCTCTGTCTATCTTATCTGTCATGCGCTACTTAACTCAGTACTTTTACCAGGTTGCTGAATTCCCAGCCTTACACTCGCATCTCACCATGCACTAAACCCTCCACCAAGCCTACCTCAACGCTGCGATTCGATTGTAACATTTGTATTCTGTATTGTAACTGATACTGGTTTTGAATGCAAAACAGTCTGACGTCACAAAACATTTAACAACTAGCTGCAGGTGTCCGTTTGAGAGATTCACAGAGTAACGTAAATAAAGTCCAGCTTGAACTGTTCACCACGGAAGATTACTTAATGTCACCTACACAGGGCTGGGAATCAGACTCCTATTGCACAGCAGTGTCACCCAGTCCAGGTTTTACTACCAGCTTGATCAGCCCCCAGTGTGTCTAGCCAACAAGCTCAGGTGTGTCTGATTATTAAACTCCTAGTGAAACCAGGACTGGATCAGTAGCCCACAGGCTAAAGTAAATGCACTGGGCACTGGTTTGATTTCACTATCTGTACTGTACAGTCACTCAATGCATACAGAGAACACAACACACAAATTGTATTTAAGCGAAAAAGGAAACATTTTAAATAAACTGAGCAGTATAAAATGTGCATGTTTGTTTTTTTAAATTGTATTTATTTTTTAAGCAGACCCTTCGTTATCCCAGGTGTCCATGCTTTTGCGAGGGATTGCTGTATTTTATATCTGTGTAACCAGCGGAATGAAAAGGAGCAAACACCACGATAATTGCTATTACTGATTTTTTTTTTCTCTAATATTTTCAATATTGTCTCCCCCTAATTCCACCTAAATGCACATCAAATTGCACCCGACGCGCGCTTTTCAAGAGGTAAGAAACACACCTGCAGCTTGAGTCAACATTTCCGCAGAAAACACAACATCACTGCAGCGTGTTCTTACAACCACGATCACAAAACGAGAAATTAATGCAACAGCCCCAAACCAACACGTCACTGTATTAAAGGGTTACGAACAAATGCTGTGAAAATCAGTCTTGTAAATCCGTGGAATTAATTTACGTTACCACACACCCCCCCAAAAAAAGTTTGTGCGCATCAAAAGTCCAAAACCCACGAGTTACCACAATGCAGCTACGCAGTAAAAACGCGAACGGTGCGTTTCTACACGTGCTAGCAAAACAAATACAAAGTTGTTAATTGCACAACCAAATACAATACGCGCTTAACGACAGCATGGACGTAATACATACAAATAAATAGCTATAAAGTTATACATACAAAACAAATAACATGTAACAATTGTTTTAAATTTCTGTTTAATTTTTATAATTTATTTGAAAAGAAAACACCACATAGTTAAATATATTGCGTTATATATTATTAGTATCTACCGACTCCACACGGCAATATACACAGTAACACGAGCAATGCACAAAATCACACACAACACCCCCTTTTGCAATAAACTCTATTTTTTCCACTATTTAAAAACTTAGGCTCATTATCATCTACGACATGTTTGCATGCAATGCATTGAGTAGCTACCGTGTTTATTTCATTTCGCCGATAAAATTATTCAAAGCGCTTCGATAAGGTGGTCTAGCAAACTGTTTACAGTCGATTAAAAATTAAAAAGGGGGGGGGGATCGGGGACGACGAGCTTTGCGTGACCCCCCCCCCCCCCCCCGACCCTCTAATAGGTGGGCGCGTGCACCTCCTTTCCTCCCCCCACGAATTTAATTCAGGCGCGCTCCCTCCCATTCGATAGAAGGATGCGCGCTCCCGCCCCCCCCCCCAGAGGCGCGTTGCCGACAGCCTGCGCGCTCCCGGCCTCGTCTCAATCCGCACAAAACAAGCGCGGGCACGAGCGAGCGGCCGACTCCACTGTAAAACTAAGCGGCGGCTTTCTATCTTTTAAAAACACGGGCAGCTTAACCGAGCGACCGGGGGCCCCTGCTCAGCGCGCCACAATCTCAAACACTGTGTATCGCGAAAGTTTTTTTTTTTTTTTTTTTTTTTTTAAATTTTTTTTTTTTTTTTTTTTTATAAGCACACACTGACGAGCAAGCAGACGACCCCCCCCCCCCCCTCCCTCTCCCCCTCTCTAGTTACTGGCTACCCGTTTTCAACATGCAAGACCCGGCCTCCGTCTCTCCCCAAAGCGCCTTAATAAACAAAACAAAAAACCGAGCCAAACTTACCCCCTTGAGCCGCTTGACGAGCGCGTTCTTCTGGCCGCTTTTCTGCAGTCCTCTCTGCTCCAGAGCGGCCTTCAGGTCCGCTACCCGGAGCGAGTGAAGCGGCTTCCCATCTAACGTAACGTCTTCCAGCTCCGCCATCTTCCTCCTCTTTTCCAGATCGGCCACTGCAACGCCTTCCTCCCCCCGCGGCATCCGGAAGAGGCGGGCACTCCGGGGGGGGGTCTTCGCGCTTCTCCGGTCCGCTTCGGCTACTCCCGTGAAAGCGCTCGGCCGAGCTGAGCGTCGCCTCGGTAACGCTCTTCGGCTGTCGTTTGGAAGGATTTCGGGCATCTCCGCGGAGCATTCGGCTGTCCTCAAATCAGCCGACTCTCCACCTGTCCACGCTGGCAATCGATATTTATTTTATACAGCGCCTTTCATAGTGGACCACCATCACAAAGCGTTGCACCAAGATTCAATCCCCCCCCCCCCCCCCCCCAATGCAAATAGAATAGTGACAGGGCATGGCACATTCAATACAGTGCGATACAGGGCATGGCACATTCAATACAGTGCGATACAGGGCATGGCACATTCAATACAGTGCGATACAGGGCACGGCACATTCAATACAGTGCGATACAGGGCATTGCACATTCAATACAGTGCGATACAGGGCACGGCACATTCAATACAGTGCGATACAGGGCATGGCACATTCAATACAGTGCGATACAGGGCATTTCAATACAGTGCGATACAGGGCAAGGCACATTCAATACAGTGCGATACAGGGCAAGGCACATTCAATACAGTGCGATACAGGGCAAGGCACATTCAATACAGTGCGATACAGGGCATGGCACATTCAATACAGTGCGATACAGGGCAAGGCACATTCAATACAGTGCGATACAGGGCATACAGGGCAAATACAGTGCGATACAGGGCACACATTTACAGTGCGATACAGGGCAAGGCACATTCAATACAGTGCGATACAGGGCATGGCACATTCAATACAGTGCGATACAGGGCATAGCACATTCAATACAGTGCGATACAGGGCATAGCACATTCAATACAGTGCGATACAGGGCATAGCACATTCAATACAGTGCGATACAGGGCATAGCACATTCAATACAGTGCGATACAGGGCATAGCACATTCAATACAGTGCGATACAGGGCATAGCACATTCAATACAGTGCGATACAGGGCATAGCACATTCAATACAGTGCGATACAGGGCATAGCACATTCAATACAGTGCGATACAGGGCATAGCACATTCAATACAGTGCGATACAGGGCATGGCACATTCAATACAGTGCGATACAGGGCATAGCACATTCAATACAGTGCGATACAGGGCATAGCACATTCAATACAGTGCGATACAGGGCAAGGCACATTCAATACAGTGCGATACAGGGCATAGCACATTCAATACAGTGCGATACAGGGCATAATACATTCAATACAGTGCGATACAGGGCATAGCACATTCAATACAGTGCGATACAGGGCATTGCACATTCAATACAGTGCGATACAGGGCATTCAATACAGTGCGATACAGGGCATGGCACATTCAATACAGTGCGATACAGGGCAAGGCACATTCAATACAGTGCGATACAGGGCAAGGCACATTCAATACAGTGCGATACAGGGCATGGCACATTCAATACAGTGCGATACAGGGCAAGGCACATTCAATACAGTGCGATACAGGGCAAGGCACATTCAATACAGTGCGATACAGGGCAAGGCACATTCAATACAGTGCGATACAGGGCAAGGCACATTCAATACAGTGCGATACAGGGCACAGCACATTCAATACAGTGCGATACAGGGCAAGGCACATTCAATACAGTGCGATACAGGGCAAGGCACATTCAATACAGTGCGATACAGGGCAAGGCACATTCAATACAGTGCGATACAGGGCATGGCACATTCAATACAGTGCGATACAGGGCAAGGCACATTCAATACAGTGCGATACAGGGCAAGGCACATTCAATACAGTGCGATACAGGGCATAGGCACATTCAATACAGTGCGATACAGGGCATTCACATTCAATACAGTGCGATACAGGGCATGACATTCAATACAGTGCGATACAGGGCAAGGCACATTCAATACAGTGCGATACAGGGCATGGCACATTCAATACAGTGCGATACAGGGCACGGCACATTCAATACAGTGCGATACAGGGCATGGCACATTCAATACAGTGCGATACGGGGCAAGGCACATTCAATACAGTGCGATACAGGGCATGGCACATTCAATACAGTGCGATACAGGGCATAGCACATTCAATACAGTGCGATACAGGGCACGGCACATTCAATACAGTGCGATACAGGGCAAGGCACATTCAATACAGTGCGATACAGGGCAAGGCACATTCAATACAGTGCGATACAGGGCAAGGCACATTCAATACAGTGCGATACAGGGCATAGCACATTCAATACAGTGCGATACAGGGCAAGGCACATTCAATACAGTGCGATACAGGGCAAGGCACATTCAATACAGTGCGATACAGGGCACGGCACATTCAATACAGTGCGATACAGGGCATAGCACATTCAATACAGTGCGATACAGGGCATAGCACATTCAATACAGTGCGATACAGGGCATAGCACATTCAATACAGTGCGATACAGGGCATAGCACATTCAATACAGTGCGATACAGGGCAAGGCACATTCAATACAGTGCGATACAGGGCAAGGCACATTCAATACAGTGCGATACAGGGCATAGCACATTCAATACAGTGCGATACAGGGCATACATTCAATACAGTGCGATACAGGGCATAGCACATTCAATACAGTGCGATACAGGGCATAACACATTCAATACAGTGCGATACAGGGCATAGGCACATTCAATACAGTGCGATACAGGGCATTCATTCAATACAGTGCGATACAGGGCAAGGCACATTCTGTGCGATACAGGGCATAACATTCAATACAGTGCGATACAGGGCATGGCACATTCAATACAGTGCGATACAGGGCATAGCACATTCAATACAGTGCGATACAGGGCATAGCACATTCAATACAGTGCGATACAGGGCATGGCACATTCAATACAGTGCGATACAGGGCAGGCACATTCAATACAGTGCGATACAGGGCAAGGCACATTCAATACAGTGCGATACAGGGCAAGGCACATTCAATACAGTGCGATACAGGGCAAGGCACATTCAATACAGTGCGATACAGGGCAAGGCACATTCAATACAGTGCGATACAGGGCACAGCACATTCAATACAGTGCGATACAGGGCACAGCACATTCAATACAGTGCGATACAGGGCAAGGCACATTCAATACAGTGCGATACAGGGCAAGGCACATTCAATACAGTGCGATACAGGGCAAGGCACATTCAATACAGTGCGATACAGGGCATTTTAAGCACATTCAATACAGTGCGATACAGGGCAAGGCACATTCAATACAGTGCGATACAGGGCACAGCACATTCAATACAGTGCGATACAGGGCATACATTCAATACAGTGCGATACAGGGCATAGCACATTCAATACAGTGCGATACAGGGCATAGCACATTCGTACAGTGCGTTACAGTTATGCACATTCAATACAGTGCGATACAGGGCATAGTCACATAATGTCCCGTACAGTGCAAGTTATGTCACATATTTCCCGTACAGTGCGATACAAGGCATGTCACATGCGATACAGTGCGTACAGGGGTCCCGCACATTGTGTAAGTACAGTGCGATACAGGGCCATGGTATTGTAAGTAAGTTTTTATGTCACGCTATTCCGTACCGTACAGTAGCACGCTATCCGTCCCGAATTTTAACATTTCATACAGTGCCCAGTACAGTGTAAGTATACAGGCACATATTCAATACAGTGCGTGTTTTAAGGGGCGGCATCGGCACATTCAATACAGTGCGATACAGGGCAGAGAAACATGTGCACAGGGCATAATGGCACATTCAATACCCAGGCAAGGCACATTCAATACAGTGCGATACAGGGCATAGCACATTCAATACAGTGCGATACAGGGCATAGCACATTCAATACAGTGCGATACAGGGCATAGCACATTCAATACAGTGCGATACAGGGCATGGCACATTCAATACAGTGCGATACAGGGCATGGCACATTCAATACAGTGCGATACAGGGCATGGCACATTCAATACAGTGCGATACAGGGCATGGCAC
This sequence comes from Polyodon spathula, assembly GCF_017654505.1. Classification (NCBI taxonomy): domain Eukaryota; kingdom Metazoa; phylum Chordata; class Actinopteri; order Acipenseriformes; family Polyodontidae; genus Polyodon; species Polyodon spathula. The sequence goes on from NC_054583.1 coordinate 2,589,652, forward strand.
ATTCAATACAGTGCGATACAGGGCATAGCACATTCAATACAGTGAGATACAGGGCATGGCACATTCAATACAGTGCGATACAGGGCATGGCACATTCAATACAGTGCGATACAGGGCATAGCACATTCAATACAGTGCGATACAGGGCATAACACATTCAATACAGTGCAATACAACAGTAAAAAAACAATGCAAATACATTAACTAATGGCTCAAGATTGAGATTATTCAGCTAAAAGTGCTAAATACGGTTTGTATTTGTCACTTTAAGCACATAGTTTTATTTATTTATATGTTATGTCTTTATTTATTTTATTTTTTAGCAGTTCTAGTTTTTTTTTTTTTTTAAGTAGTTCATTTTTAGTGATAGGATGATTCTACAGTTCAAATGACGTGCATACACACTGACACCAGTCAATCACACAACCAGCGACTGTTAAGAACCTGCGGCAGGTTCCCGGACTCTGAATCTTCGCGCCTGCGCAGTTATCAGCCTCAGAGCCCATCCCCGGGTTCGAGTCTCGCACCGCCGCCCTGCCCAATTCTGCATGCTTTGAAAGTTTTCTCTTTCAAGTTTGTCTGTGTGATTACTTAAGCATTCACCGCCATTCTGGTTCAGTCTGAACTTTCAGTATTACAAATTAAATGCATGTTTTGGACACCATTTCCCGCGTTCCTTTCTGCACATCAGAAGGACTTTTGTCAGAAATGTTGTATATATATATATATATGTAAATAAAATGTGGTGCATGGAAAAAGCCAAATCAATTATTGAAGAGTGACCAGGAACGGGCGTGGCTCGGGGTTCGCTTTTTTTGGGCTTGATTTGAAGGACGAGGTCGCTATTTCTCTCTAACTCTGGCAACCCTGTTGTTTCTGACGCATGCTGTTGTAAAATGGTGGATAGGGGAGCGGCGCGATCGGATGCCCAAATCAAGGCACTTTGACATCTGAAGCGGTGAAAATCGGTCGAGGAGGACTTCAGAGTTCAAAGCGAAACGCACGCATTGTGATTAAACGTACCTTGTGTTTGTATCAGACAAAGCCACCACGTTCTCGCTAAAAAGCGTTATGTTTTCCTGGTTGTAAACATTAAATACAGTGCAATGTGGGATAATGTCATTTTAAGACCCACAGTCCATTGCGCTGCTAGGACTGTTACTTTGTATCATAGGCGCAAATAATATATATATATATATATATATGAGATATATATATATATACCAAGTATATATATAGATAGATTTTATACAGATATATACCCAATACATAGTAACATTGCATGTAAAGTACACACGACTCTGAGAACTTAGAATCTTTGAAGAAACTGCCTTTGGGGAATTTAAACAAAAACTGGACCCCAATAAGACATATTTCTGTAAAAAAGACATTTTCCAGAATTACATAAAAAAAAAAAAAAAAAAAAAAATTCTGTTAATTCATCTAAAGGATGATGCATAGATATTATAGATAGATATATATATATATAAATCGTATATATATATATATATATACAGCTCTAAAGAGCCAATTTCCAAACGTTTCGGTTTGTTTACATACTTTTGTCGAGGGAAAGTGTGTTTGAAAACAAACAGTGGAGGTACTTATAGGCTTTGGACGCCATGGCAACCACTCTCATTTATTTCTATTTAAATCGATTTATGTGATTGTGATGTCATCCATTCTTTCTCACAGCATAACATCTATAAATGGTCACTTCATCGGCTACTGTGCAAAAAAAAAAATCATAAATATCGAATCACAAATGTCAATTGATACCGAGGCAAGCAGTGGTACGGAGCGGAAGGATGGGATAACAGTGCATTTAAGCTTTCTGGTCACACCAAAGATCCTGCGGTAAGATCAGCAACATTGTACAGGTTGGTCTGCACTGCACTGAACACACGGGGAGAGTTCTGCTTTATTAAACTAGGTTAACAACTTGCATAGTGTATATTTTTCAATGCATGCCTTGGTTCCTTCAGAGTCTTGAGTTCATTTGCCCTGCACTGGCAGTACACAGCCACCTAGTGGCAAACATCAATTATACACCGTGTTTTAACTTGCATTTCCACAAACCACAAAAGAAGAAAATCACATTCTTTTCAGACGAAAAAAAAAGGAGTCATACAAAATTGTGGACGTGTGTGTATACCACACTAAAATTATTTTTCGTGCCATTTAGTTAAAAAAAAACAAAAAAAAAAAAAAAAAAAACCACTCAAATCAAAGTAGTTTTTCGACGTCTGTATAAATCTGTAGCGGAGAATATACCACATTCTAATATATTATAATATATATATATGTGTGTAAGATGCTACAGGATATAAGATCTAAAGATATATATATATATATATATATATATATATATATATATATATATATATATATAGATTTCATGAACCCTGAGCTTCTATATCTCTAACGAAAACGTTTGAGAAAAAGCTTGTTCATTAAGAAGCATTGCTTGTGCAAACTCGCCCAAGAAAAACCAGTAAACTGGTCCAGCAGGTTTAAGCCTCCGTTCCTTATTAACCCCGTCTTCAGAGTCAAGTGATGTGGTCGATTCAGTGGGAAATAAAACACAGTAATATTGCATATATATTACTGTGGAATGGATAACAAATGCAAGAGAAACCAGCCCCCTTCTCAGAGTGTACTGCTTTGCTATCTCCCCTGGATAAAGCACAGCGCAGTGAAGATAATGAACCAGCCTCCTTCTCAAAGCATAGTGAAGATAATGAACCAGCCCCCTTCTCAAAGCACAGAGAAGATAATGAACCAGCCCCCTTCTCAAAGCACAGAGAAGATAATGAACCAGCCCCCTTCTCAAAGCACAGTGAAGATAATGAACCAGCCCCCTTCTCAAAGCACAGTGAAGATAATGAACCAGCCCCCTTCTCAAAGCACAGAGAAGATAATGAACCAGCCCCCTTCTCAAAGCACAGAGAAGATAATGAACCAGCCCCCTTCTCAAAGCACAAAGAGGAAAATGAACCAGCCCCCTTCTCAGAGTTTACTGCTTTGCCCCCCCCCCCCCTTGTGCAACCATTCTGAGGGGTTCTTACTGCAATTTACTCAAATACTGTGTTTAAAATAGACATGTGCCTAGCAGTCTGCCACTGTGGATCAAGTTTGTTTTGCTGGCAGTGCCCGACCTGTGCACTAGATGGCGCTGGTTAATAAGACACTTTGGAGCAGGGGTCTCCAGCCTTGGTCCTGGAGAGACTCAATCCTGCAGGCTTTATAGGTGTCTTTACATCAACACTGGCTCAAGATCTGGAACACCTGTTAATCTTGACTAATTAAGCCAATAATTGGTTCAATTAAGTAACTGCGAGATTGGTTGAAATGAAAACCAACAGCCACAGTAGCTCTCCAGGACCAGGGTTGGAGACCCTGCTTTGGAGGATCTTGCCAGCGATGCATCTGGCAGGTGAATTTAAAAATGAAGTGAAATCCACTGATTTCTGCAGACACACGAGTACTTACCTGCCCTCATACCACACTAGACAGGGATAGAGGATTGACTGGACAGATTCATTTAATCAGTGAAATCAGTGCAATAAAATAGACTGAAATCAAGGTGTCAAATCAATTTATTATTAAAAAAAAACAGGAGAGACTTACATGTCGCTTTATAGCATGAGAAAAGGTCAGTGTACAGATGAACTCGTATTTAAAAACAATCAAACCAACCTTACAAAACCGAACCATTGAAAGTTATTGTGGATTTAACAGCTACCCACAATCCTGGATTGTAAATAACGCAGAGCAACCAAAACACCAGAGAAGTAAGGAATCGATATTAGTGAATTCTTTGTTCTTATAAACTGGTCATTGATGCAAACCTGGGCAGGACCTTGTTCATTCCCTTGGATAAGGTTTAAAGTAATTGTAGCAAACAAAATAATTCCAAATGTTTTCTCCGGTTTCAAATGGGCAGTTTTGAAAGGAAGGCATGTTTTAGCAAACATGCGTTTACATTTTCAATCATCTACTGAGATCAAGAATTCTCTGTTTGCAAGACTCGTTTTGCAACTGTCATGTACTTACTAGTTCAACCAGAGTAAAATTATCCCCACCCCTTCACAGGCTTCATTCCTGTCAATAACCAATCAGCTGCTTCCCCTGCTGACTGACAAGCTTTCAGCCAGTGATCCCTGATACTAACAGACTTCTGGAAAGCATGGCTTGCAACAGAGATTTCTTGAACTCAGTGCAGTACCACATTTCAAACAAATGTAACACATGTATCTTACAAACCTGCAAATCTGAGACCAGTGTAGCAGCTTCATACACAAAGCAGTGCAGCAGCTTCATACACAAAGCAGTGCAGCAGCTTCATACACAAAGCAGTGCAGCAGCTTCATACACAAAGCAGTGCAGCAGCTTCATACACAAAGCAGTGCAGCAGCTTCATACACAAAGCAGTGCAGCAGCTTCATACACAAAGCAGTGTAGCAGCTTCATACACAAAGCAGTGCAGCAGCTTCATACACAAAGCAGTGCAGCAGCTTCATACACAAAGCAGGTTCGATTCATGGAATTGTATTGCGAGCTCCAATCATTTTAAAACCAGCAGACACCCTATCTCTCTCTCTCTCTCTCTCTCTCTCTCTCTCTCTCTCTCTCTAACAATAGTTCATTTAGGCGTGAAGGAATGAGATCAGTCATCTCCACTTGATTTGGATTGTAGACAACTGCAGAAAAAAAAAAAAAGTCCACAAAGATTTTTTTTATTTTTATTTTTTGCTTTTTAAAAAGAAAAAAAAAAAAAAAAATCATTTTGGTCACGAAGGGTTGGCCATTCTGGGCAAGAGACTTGCAAATCGCACTGCATGCTGGGAGAGTTCCGCCACCCGGTTCACCATTTCCTGGAGAGCGGAGACTGATGGGTAATGCAGGGCTGCCCCTTTGGTTGCCAGGACAACCACCTTGAGCGCCTGACATAGGTGGGCCCCCGAGGTCGTGACCTTTGACCTGACCTCTGGGGAGGCCAGGAGACGGGACAGAGTGTCCCCGATGAAGACCAGCTTGTGTGCTGTCACGATGACAAGCTTCCCCTTGGAAACGAAGGCCCTGGGCGGCTGGTTCCCCTGCACGCTGGTGAAGAGGGAGTCGATGGCATCGTTGAGGGAGACAAGGTGAGCCTGGCTCTGCTCCGAGTAGAATGAGAGAAGCTGTCGGTCTTCTGAGGAGAGAGGGAGGGCCGGGGGGGTCCGAGTCACCTAAAACAGGAGAGGAAACATTCAGTTAGGCTTCTTAAATAGGGAACGTCAGCGACATCCGGCCCCCAACGTCAAGGCTGGAAATTCAACACAGAGCTGTCAGCCTCAGGACTGCACACGTGAGACTCGTGAAGAGAGCTCTCTTAAAGCTGACGCTGCAACACGTTTGCTATGCGTTTCTCTGCAGAGAGCTCTGTTGAAAGGGGTTTGCTGGTTCGTGTCCCACCTTGTCAGTTGTAGAGGGAGGGTCTGGCGCTGGCAGGATATTCTCCGTTGGCATCGCAGGGGAGTCTGGCTCAGGCTTTCCCTGAAGATTCAAACACAAGCACATCTCAGTAGGATAATATTGATAGAATTTCGGCCGTTTAATTTACCAACTCTAAAGAACCAACAAGTCAAACAAGGGTCTAAAAGTACCCCGACACTGTGGCAAGTGCCGCCTCCTAATAGAAACACTGTCTACTGGACTTCATAGTCCAGGATGTAAACATTTCCACGTGCTAAGGTTAAGGATTCTACTAAACGTTTAACATTTTCAAACACATTCATGTCAAAGACAGAGGTCAGCAGGGTGTGTGCAGTATAGGGATCTATTCTTCTCTACACAATGCTGCACACGCGCACACACACACACACACTGACAGAGACAAACACACAGACACACACACAGAGACAGAGAAACACACACACACACACACACACACACACACACCGACGCACACAGACACACACAGAAACAGAGAGAGACACACGCGCACATCGAAGCACAGTGAGAGACACACACACCTGCAGCTTGACGTATCCCCCACTCTCCCCAGCAGCAGGAATGGCTGTGGAGCTGCTCCCAGTCACAGAAACATTTCCAATCCCTTCGTATTCGTTCCCAGTCTCCTCTCTCCCTTCGTGGAGCAGGGGAGGGGGTGGGGGGGGCTGACCAAAGGTCCACTCCCCCCCACCCCCCCCAGTCCCCTTCCAGGGGGTGGCGCCAGGGGGGAGGGGTCTCTCCTGAATGCCGCTGCCCTTCCTCGTTAGTTTCAATTTCATTGGCTTCACCTCGGCCACCGGTAGAGCAGGCAGGGGGCGCCTGGAGAGAGACTCCTGAGAAGAGAGACGGGGCCTGTGGGCATGGCCTGTCAGGAGGGAGGCGGAGTCTTCCAAGGCCTTCCGGACCAATGAGAGCAGAGCATCCGGAGCAGCACCTCTGGAGAGGCTGGGGATGAAATCAGAGAGGCGACTGAGCACTTCGCCGAGCTCCCCGTGCTGCCTGGAGACAGACACTATCTCGGCCAACAGGGAGGCCAGCTCTCTGGGAGGAGGGGCGGGTCCTGAGGCAGCGCATTGAGCCGATTGGAGGAGGGCTGACAGTGCTTCCAGGCATGAGTCGGTGGAGGATTTCGATTGGCCGCTACCATTGCTCGAGATGGAGAGCCGGCGAATGAAATCTGGTTCTGTTAGAAGGTCCATTTCTTCCATCGCGATGCTGGCGGCGGGCAGGTCGTATATCCCACAATCCTCCGGGGCCTGGCCTGGGACAGAGTGCATGCCCCCCTCCTCCCGGACCCTCTGCTCGGGGTTCAGGATGGACGGCTGTCCCGCCAGAGAGGGGACGCTGTAAACGTCCTCTTCCACTTCCTCTTCCTGTCCCGCTGGCTCCGAGTCCTCTTTGTATGGCCTGTGGCATGCTGGGATGTTGTAGGTCTCTTCTCTGAGGAACATGGAGGGGACGTTGTAAACCTGATAGGAGACAAATATACAAAGTTACACAAAGCTGCATTTTTAACATTTCATCCAGAACTATTGAAACACTCATTAGAGCTGAATTCAAGTCTTTCTCAATGTCTTCAATGGACTTCAAAGCAGACAGACAGGCAGGGACACACATCTAACAAAGGCTACCTAACAAAACTTTAACATACAAGCTTAGTCTACATCACCCCCCTAACTATCATACCCTTATGTTAAGAATGTCCTGACCAAGTTTTATCACAATTACATAAGTGCTTCTCAGATAGACTTTATATTAGCAAGTCTGTCAGGAATCTGTCGGGGGCTCACAATAACACTGAAGATTGTGGCGGGTGTTTGGAATTGTTGCATAGCATGTGACAGCACTTACTTCCTGTTCCGCCTCTTGCAAGCGGTCGATCTGCTTGTCGTTGATGAATCGAGGCACATTGTAGATGCAGCTGTTGGAGTCTTCAGCAGGTGTAGGGGCAGCGAGAGACCCCCACCTAGTGGAGGGAGGTATATCATACACCTGGAAAGAAAGAAAAAAAACCAGCTGATCAGTTCCAGTTGCCTTCCACAGACATTTCTAACACAGGCTAGACCAGGCAAAATGTCTTTAAATCTAGTGCACCACTAGGGTATTGCCAGCAAAATAAACTCTGTCCGAAGTGGAGCCGGCTCTTCTGTAAAAGACATTGGCCACTCTAGCCTGATTACAAACACCATCAAAAGGTCAGGAGGAATATACTATGAAGGCTTCTGAAGCGCTGTAGTTATTAAAGTCATTTCAAAATGAGCGTGCGTCAGTGGGGAGACCAGAGTTTGGTTTGATCAGCACAAGTATGAGACAGATCTTTTAGGCAAGTACTGGAACCAGATACAAAAAAATACAACCAGTCACATGGAATGCAGCACTGAAGCTCTTAGTTTAACCTGTAAACCCCAGCGAGGACGAGGGAGAGCCCCAACAGTGGATTGCAAGAGCCAGTCAACCCGAGAAACCGCTAGTCCGGTAATCGCACGCCACGTGATTGAGACGGTTTCACACTGGCGTGGCCATTACAATACCTGTTCTGTAATGCCATTCAGAAATAGCTTTTAAAAAGACTTTTTAAAGCACAGTGCGCAACTGCACGATCACAAATAGAGCTGCCTTACACCACAACTCAGAAACAACTGCATGAGAAACTAGATTTGTTATTTCCATGCAGAGCTATTCGGATTAGGCTGTCCACAGAAATCAGGCGAGGGCGGCTGGTGTCGATCGGGCTGACTCCCCGTTCAGAGTGAATAAGAAGCAGCTGCTGGGGTTTGTGTGGATCGCTGTTCTCCGCAGAGTCTGAACACAAAGCAGTAATCATCACAAACCCAAGCAGCTGTTTTTTTAAGCGACACCAGCCACCCTCACCCGATCGTGAGCACCTGACTACTGTGGAGGTCTATTTTTTTACGAGATTGTTTACACTTTATAAAAGCAGCTTGCCTCTTCACTTCTGAAATTTTCATCATCCGGTTCCACATACTCCCCCTCTTCCTGTCCCTTCAGGGGTGCAGGGTCCGCCTCCCCCGAATTCCCACTGGGGATGGCTGCAGGAATCTGGTGTCCATCTTTCTCCCCCCTGAGTAGTAACTTTGGACTGTCCCGAACTGAAATGGGTGCCACCTTTTGGCATACTTTGGTTTGCCCCACTGGTGGTTTGTGCTGTACATGTTGCCCAAGACTCTGTTTTAATACATGGGACACCTTAGCAGTATTTCCACTACCCATAGACTTACTAAGGGCCTCCTGAGTTGATGTGGGGATTTCAGTTCTGGGGGCTCCCAAAACTTTGTGGCACATTTTGGGGGACTTATACATATTCTGGGCTTCACAAAATCTGGGATTCTTGTCTGGAATTTGGGCTTTGGTGTTTCCCAGTCGGGGCCAAATAGAAAGTCTGCGATCCCAAATCCTTGATCCCAGTCGGCGCTTGGTACACATTTTCCGGCGAGCTTTTTCCCAAATCGGATTTTTCCTGAAACGATGGAGAATGTCCCGCTGCATTTCTAAAAGCCAGTTTGGGATCAGTGGGAGCTTGATAAATATCTCCAGGTGGATGTTTAGCTGTGGGACACACATAGACGTTTCCCACCGCCTGTCTCGCAGCCTGAAACGCTGAAAGTTGGGCAGACCGCTCACCCAACCCCAATCTGGTCGGCTCCTGGTAGACCTGGTCACTCTGCAGAGCTGGTGCTTGGTAAACAGTCTCAGGCACTAAAGTCCCTCCAGTCGGCACCAAATATTCACTTGACACCACAGTAGGTGCTTGGTAAATCTCAGGTGCCTTTTGTTTCAGAGTCAGGTACACAATGTCCTGCTCTTCATAGGAGGGTGTCTGGTACAGATTGTCCCCCTGCTGTGTCTGATTCTGGGACACGGGTGCCTGGTACAGATTGTCCCCCTGCTGTGTCTGATTCTGGGACACGGGTGCCTGGTACAGATTGTCCCCCTGCTGTGTCTGATTCTGGGACACGGGTGTCTGGTACAGATTGTCCCCCTGCTGTGTCTGATTCTGGGACACGGGTGCCTGGTATATATTGTCCCCCTGCCGTGTCTGATTCTGGGACACAGGTGCCTGGTACAGATTGTCCCCCTGTGTGCCAGGACTCCCATTCCCAGAATCCTGGTTTTGGGATTGGAGCAGTCGGAGCCGGTTTCCTGGGACAATTCCTTGCCTCCCGTGGAGGGAGCACAGCCACCATCCCGGAACACCCCCCATGTCCTGTTCCAGCACCATCAGGATGTCCCCTTTCCGAAACGCCAGCTCGTCTGGACTTTCAGCTGCGTTGTCAAACAGAGCTTTTGCCAGGACCGTCTGAAAAGAGATGCACAGAGATTAATAAACATGTTGATATAGGAGTACATGGGTGGAAATAAGACTACAGTTGCACAGCCATTTTTATCCATTCCTGGTTTGACTATGAGTTTAATAATAATAATAATAATAATAATAATAATAATAATAATAATAATAATAATAATAATAAGACACACTGGGGTTGATCAAGCTGGTAATAAAACCTGGAATGGATGAAACAGCTCTGAAATGGGAGTCTTATTGCCATCCCTGTAATTAGCGATTGTTTCTGATTGACGTGGCTCGATTGACAGTTTGGAAAGAAGCATATGTTTCAGTGCTTATGGGTTTTAAGTTTACAGCATGATATCTGGTCCTACTTCAGGTTCCTGTGTCTAAAGTCAACTCTCATTACTATTATCAGTCAGGCTCTCTCTCGCAATTTCGGTGTATTAAAATAATAATAATAATAATAATATAATATCAAAAAGGCACTTTGATAGAAATTGAAATAATCTAGTGGTCGCCCATCACACCGTCGATAGTATTTGGCATTGATAAATAAATAATGTTAGTTTTAACAAAATAAAACATTAAAAACGGTTTAGGTTTGGGTTAAATATCCCTGATTAAAGAAAAGGGTATTTTTAAAAAAAAAAAATGCTGCATTAAAAAAAAAAAAACCCTACAGATTTAAAAATTAGAGCGATTATAAAGAGTTTGGTTTGACATAAGAGCATATCCACGCACAAATAAATAACGTGTACAATTTATAACGAAAACAGTGAAGTCGCGATTTGTTTTTGTTCCTCTCAAGTGGAAAAACTAGACTGTCCAGTTGATACTAAACAAAACACTACAGTTTTTCAGTCACGCCTTTCTTACTGTAGATTATCATGAAGTTAAACCGTGTTTTCAAATTAAACGCCAGCTGATTTATTTTCTATTTAAATATACACGTTCAAACACAATCCATACATGCATGGTTCGTTATCATTAAATAAGACATCTATATTATTTCATTACACAGAGTAAGGTCGGTTTTTTTTCTTCTTTACAGTGGAAGATACAGTAACTCGATTGGTTTTCAAATGGTAGCATTTATAATTAGGTCTTACGTAATCTGAATCAAAGCAATCGCGTATTAAACAAACATTAACCCGAACTGTGCATGAAAATGTATTTCAGTAAAACAATTAAATGATATAACAAAATATTGCTATGTCAGCTAGATATTTTTCAATTAAAATTTGAACGCACACACGCACGAAGGCAAACTAAAACGAAGCTGCTGAATACACGTATAGTTACAGTTTTAAATAACATTCCTTGTTTTGTTTTCAATTGCCAAATCCCTTTTTCCATCCATTTTTGGGGGAGGAAAATAAATCTAATCCCACGTAGCCTGTCGATCCATTCTGGTTTCTACTGGAAGGAAAAAAATAAAAAATCTAAGCGAAAAAAAAAAAGTTACAGGCACAGATATTGGCTGTCGCAGTTTCTTCAAAAGCGACTCTCCAGTATTCTGCACAGAAAAGATCTGCTTGTCTC
>NC_054584.1:0-19707 GCF_017654505.1 Polyodon spathula
CCGCCTTGACAAACACTGAATGCGACCGCTCCCTTTGTATTATTACATTGCATTCAATTGTATTCACGATCACACCAGGGGCACGCTGGGAAAGGATGGTGCCCTGCCCTTGTTTAAAGTCTTTCTAGGAAGCACTACGCGATTGATTGGAGCCGGTAGAAACTCTACAGCCTTTGACGGCTCGTTTATTGTACAAACGCTATTGCTGTTTCATGCATGGATTTATACACCTGAGAAAGCTTCTCTGCTCATTAGGGTTAAAACATTCGCTTTAGGTTTATTACCCAGGCATCATATCAAGTATTGTGCTGATTAGGATTGTGTCTGTCAAATGAACCTGAAATAAATGTAAACACACAGCCCATATTATCAGTTATGCTATTGAAGTCAGATTTATGGGACGCGCTGTGTATGTCCCTTTAAGGGCGTTCCCAGCATGCCCCGCCCCTGCAGTCGAGCGACAAATCAGACACGGGCAGGTGAGCAGCTGAATCAAATGCCATCTGCTATTGGAGATAGCGGGCACCGGAACACACAGGACAGGTGAGCAACTGAATCAAATGCCATCTGCTATTGGAGATATCGGGCACCGGAACACACGGGGCAGGTGAGCAACTGAATCAAATGCCATCTGCTATTGGAGATAACGGGCACCGGAACACACGGGGCAGGTGAGCAACTGAATCAAATGCCATCTGCTATTGGAGATATCGGGCACCGGAACACACGGGGCAGGTGAGCAACTGAATCAAATGCCATCTGCTATTGGAGATATCGGGCACCGGAACACACGGGGCAGGTGAGCAACTGAATCAAATGCCATCTGCTATTGGAGATAACGGGCACCGGAACACACGGGGCAGGTGAGCAGGTGAATCAAATGAAATCTGCTATTGGAGATAGCGGACGCCGGAACACACAGGACAGGTGCACCCCAAACACGGCAAGACTCGACTGAGCTAATCCTGGACTGTAGCCGACAAAGGATCGAGTATCCGGGTAGTTGCGAGTTGCTTCAGGACAGGCGATCGGTTCCTTTGATGTCACAGTTCAAAACAAGCTGTGTTCTCACCTGGGTATTTGCACAGGTAGAGAGAGAGAGAGAGATTTAAAATAATAACATTGCAGCTCGCAGGCGGGCGAACTTGTTGCGCGTCCGCGTCGTGCTGCTGGGCTGAATGCAACCAGGAAATACACAGTCAAATAAAAGGTTTGAGCGACTTCCCTGTCAGTTTCATCAAGTCTGTGATTAATTGCAGCAGCAGAGATTTGCCACCTCACCCAGGAATTCTGTATAGTTTGCTATTGGAGTACAGCTCACTCCTCACGCACTGTACAACAACACGGCGGGACGTAAGTACAATATTTTTGAAATCTGTTCTATACTGTTTAAGGACAGTATGTGTACATGTATAATAACCGTGTCGCTGTACGTATGTATTACACAATACAGGTAACAGTTTTCTTGTGTATGAGTGAATAGAAAGAGTTGCTGATGGAAATGAACGAGTTTGATTTGAGGCGAGTTGCAGCGGGAGGCGGAAGGGGGCTCTAGTATAGCGCTCGTCTCATTTCTTTCACGTTTAACAGTGGCAATGGTACCGTTCAGGGTGTCCCTTTCTTCTCCGGCTCAGCTGCATTATAATGCCGAGCGGAGCTGTGGTAGCCCTGCTTTGCGCTCTTCCTCCTTGTCCCGTGTCTCTCAGCTTGTGTTTTTGTTCATGCGATTTCAATCTGCTTGTTAACTCTGATGATGCAGATCTGCACTAGTTCTCATCCGAGGGGTCGCGTCAGCTGTGACTAGCAAGCTCCTCGTATAGAAATTATTATCACAATTCTTATTTTATTTTCCTTCTTGTAGAATGTTTTAGGAAACATCCCAAGTAAATCGAACGCCTTGTGCTTTACAGGGAGTGTTTAACTTTCATTTCTAGAATGTTTGATGCGACGCCGCCTGGTTTATTTTACCAGTGAGAGACGTATCTTCCTGTAATGTACACTGCTATTTAAGAACATATAATAAACAGCAAAAGCGACCCATTAAAGTGATTGTACAGGACACACTAATCCCCTGACCCGTGCCTGCATTGGCTGTGCTGCTCTCCAGCACTATACCGGACATCATGTTTAATATAGAGGAAGCCAGCATCATGTTTAATATAGAGGGGGCCAGGCATCATGTTTAATATGGAGGAGTGAAAGTTTAGTATAATTTCTAAGCTACTCTTTTGGCCTGTATTGCGGTGGAAATGCACGATGCGTATGAAAAGGGTTTTTCTACGCTGCAGTCACTTTAGTAAAGTTTCATTTTAACGGCACTAATGTGCCTAAAGGGAGAGCAATACTAATGTGTGAGTGTGTGTGGAGAGGGGGGCATTGCTAAAAGTAATAATTCTTAGAAAAGTCACTCTGCTCTCTCTACACAGAAGTGCCTCTATAAACATTGCCTTTTATCCAATACAAAGGAGTTGTGATGATACAACAATGCCAAATATTCAGGTGGGAGAGCCGCAACGCGCCGGCTACAGCACTTCAGCAAAACACTCATTTAGTTACTGTGGGTTGAGTTTCTGCACATTCTTAAAACAATTCAAATGTCTGAGTGAGTCTCTACATCCCAATGATCTGATTTTTTCCCACGTGTATCGAGTCCCATCTTTAAATAATATGACCTTTCATTGTGTTATGAGATGAGATGAATAGAAAAAGATTTGTGTTTGTTTATAGTGTTTGAGGGCTATGTATCCACTCCTATATACGGTAGAGTTCTATTGTAAACAGTGATGAAAGTAACTGGAGCTAAAAGATAGACACAGACACACACACACACACACACACACACACACACACACACACACACACACACACACACACACACACACACACACACACACACACACACACACACACACACACACACACACACACACACACACACACACACACACACACACAACACACACACACACACACACACACACACACACACACACACACACACACACACACACACACACACACACACACACACACACACACACACACACACACACACACACACACACACACACACACACACACACACACACACACACACACACACACACACACACACACACACACACACACACACACACACACACACACACACACACACACACACACACACACACACACACACACACACACACACACACACACACACACACACACACACACACACACACACACACACACACACACACACACACACACACACACACACACACACACACACACACACACACACACACACACACACACACACACACACACACACACACACACACACACACACACACACACACACACACACACACACACACACACACACACACACACACACACACACACACACACACACACACACACACACACACACACACACACACACACACACACACACACACACACACACACACACACACACACACACACACACACACACACACACACACACACACACACACACACACACACACACACACACACACACACACACACACACACACACACACACACACACACACACACACACACACACACACACACACACACACACACACACACACACACACACACACACACACACACACACACACACACACACACACACACACACACACACACACACACACACACACACACACACACACACACACACACACACACACACACACACACACACACACACACACACACACACACACACACACACACACCACACACACACACACACACACACACACACACACACACACACACACAGACACACACACACACACACACACACACACACACACACACACACACACACACACACACACACACACACACACACAATGCACACACACACAGTGACACACACCACACACACACCACACACAGTGGTGTTGCTGACTGTGTGAGTGACAGACCCCTGTTTGTTTCACAATCACACACACACACACACACACACACAGACACACACACACACACAACACACACACAGAAAGTTTACACCACACAGAGGAGGCACATTCGGCCCATCACACTCACACACATGTTAGTAGCTTATTGACACACACAATCTCATCACACAGCTTCACACACATCCCAGGGTGTCACACACACAACACACACACACACACACACACACCAGACCCACACACATTCACTGTGTAAAAAAGTGTCTCCTACACAGACAGTTCTGAATGCCCCTTTTTCTAAACTCCATTTGTGACCCCTGGTCCTTGTTTTCTTTTTTCAGGCACAAAAACACCCTTGGGTCACACACTGTCACACACCTTTTAGAATTTTGAATGCTTGAATTACACACACACACATACACTTCACACACACACACACAACACCCACACACACACCACACACACACACACCTTTTAAGCCCGGAATACATTCTGGTCACACACACAAACACTCACACACTAGAGCAGCAATATCTTTTGTCTGTGTGAGGTGACAGACCCCTGTTTGTTTCAAGCAGTGGTGTTACTGTGCTGTGTACAGTGACAGACCCCTGTTTGTTTCAATGCAGTGGTGTTGCTGTCTGTGTGAGTGACAGACCCCTGTTTGTTTCAATGCAGTGGTGTTGCTGTCTGTGTGAGTGACAGACCCCTGTTTGTTTCAATGCAGTGGTGTTGCTGTCTGTGTGAGTGACAGACCCCTGTTTGTTTCAATGCAGTGGTGTTGCTGTCTGTGTGAGTGACAGACCCCTGTTTGTTTCAATGCAGTGGTGTTGCTGACTGTGTGAGTGACAGACCCCTGTTTGTTTCAATGCAGTGGTGTTGCTGTCTGTGTGAGTGACAGACCCCTGTTTGTTTCAATGCAGTGGTGTTGCTGTCTGTGTGAGTGACAGACCCCTGTTTGTTTCACATGCAGTGGTGTTGCTGACTGTGTGAGTGACACACCCCTGTTTGTTTCACTGCAGTGGTGTTGCTGTCTGTGTGAGTGACAGACCCCTGTTTGTTTCAATGCAGTGGTGTTGCTGTCTGTGTGAGTGACAGACCCCTGTTTGTTTCACTGCAGTGGTGTTGCTGTCTGTGTGAGTGACAGACCCCTGTTTGTTTCAATGCAGTGGTGTTGCTGTCTGTGTGAGTGACAGACCCCTGTTTGTTTCACTGCAGTGGTGTTGCTGACTGTGTGAGTGACAGACCCCTGTTTGTTTCAATGCAGTGGTGTTGCATCCTGTGTGAGTGACAGACCCCTGTTTGTTTCAATGCAGTGGTGTTGCTGAAACCATGAGTGACAGACCCCTGTTTGTTTCAATGCAGTGGTGTTGCTGTCTGTGTGAGTGACAGACCCCTGTTTGTTTCAATGCAGTGGTGTTGCTGTCTGTGTGAGTGACAGACCCCTGTTTGTTTCAATGCAGTGGTGTTGCTGTCTGTGTGAGTGACAGACCCCTGTTTGTTTCACTGCAGTGGTGTTGCTGTCTGTGTGAGTGACAGACCCCTGTTTGTTTCAATGCAGTGGTGTTGCTGTCTGTGTGAGTGACAGACCCCTGTTTGTTTCACTGCAGTGGTGTTGCTGTCTGTGTGAGTGACAGACCCCTGTTTGTTTCAATGCAGTGGTGTTGCTGTCTGTGTGAGTGACAGACCCCTGTTTGTTTATACAAGGTGTTTGTCTCTTTAATAGCCGGTCTTTCTGTCATCACAAGCCTGCCTGAAACTAAAACACTGAAACTTCTTCCTTTCAGAGTCCACTGAATAGATAAGCTGCCTTATAAATCTGAGCTCTCCTCCTTCCCTTCCAGCCATCATACACCCACTGCCACAAAATCACAAGACAAAAAGACATTTCCATTGAGGAGCAAGTAAAACAAATATGTATAAAAAATATGTATTGTGTCCTGTTACGAGACATGACCAGCAAACCAAATACTGACAAAACACTCACCCTTACGTTATTTCTGAAGGGTGCGCTGTGCAGTGTGTGATTGCTCTGGGTCATGTTGCAATGGGTTACACTGTGCAGTGTGTGATTGCTCTGGATCATGTTGCAATGGGTTACACTGTGCAGTGTGTGTGATTGCTCTGGGTCATGTTGCAATGGGTTACACTGTGCAGTGTGTGTGATTGCTCTGGGTCACTGTGCAGTGTTGCAATGGGTTACACTGTGCAGTGTGTGATTGCTCTGGGTCATGTTGCAATGGGTTACACTGTGCAGTGTGTGATTGCTCTGGGTCATGTTGCAATGGGTTACACT
Organism: Polyodon spathula; assembly: GCF_017654505.1. Classification (NCBI taxonomy): domain Eukaryota; kingdom Metazoa; phylum Chordata; class Actinopteri; order Acipenseriformes; family Polyodontidae; genus Polyodon; species Polyodon spathula. Next base: position 6,244 of record NC_054584.1, read on the forward strand.
GTGCAGTGTGTGATTGCTCTGGGTCATGTTGCAATGGGTTACACTGTGCAGTGTGTGTGATTGCTCTGGGTCATGTTGCAATGGGTTACACTGTGCAGTGTGTGATTGCTCTGGTCATGTTGCAATGGGTTACACTGTGCAGTGTGTGTGATTGCTCTGGGTCATGTTGCAATCGGTTACACTTTGCAGTGTGTGATTGCTCTGGCCACGTTGCGATGGTTTCTACAGATGGACAAGTGGAAGCAATTTCTTCTAGTTTTTACTTGCTTGCTTTTTAAGCCCCCAAGCTGTCCTCTGGACGTGGGATAATGTGGTTGAAGGGAAGGCTGAGCTCAGATAATGTCTTTCTCTGTCTCTCTTCCTCTCAAATGATGTAATTGAAGCAGTTAAAGGATGTAAAGGGCTGCGTTGTGCAGCCGAGGCAGGATTCCCCCAGGCTGTGACTGTCCTGCTTCTCTCTGCAGCGCAGTTAAGGGCTGCAGCTATTCTTGCAAATGCACGCATTCCTTTACAGTTGGGTTTGATTCATGTTTTACAAAGATTAATTGAGTTTCCTTTTAATAAGTTTCAGTGGTTTAGAAAGAAAGCTGTGAAGCGTGCCTGACTGGTGCTGCTTCTGTCTGTCCTGCAGTGCACAGGGAGTGATGACCTGCTGTGACCAGCAGAGGGAGCTCCTGTAACAGCAATGAGAGTGAACTCCTCGATGAGCCCCGGCCTGGGCAATGCAGCTGAGAGCACCCCCGCTCCGAGGGACCAGGTACAGTCTGTGCAAATTTACCACGTTTCTAAGGGAGGACACATTGTCCTGGAATGTTCCACTTCCCCTAATGGAGGTACGAATGTCTGTTCTTCAGTTAAGAGAGGAGTGTGCAACAAGGCGGTGCTCTGCTATTTAGGGTTTCATAGTTTTGCACAAGATAAGATTTTTTTTTTTTTAGAGCCCATAGCTGTAATCTCTTTTGTATTTCATAGTATTTAGTTTGCCCCAGTTTTGCTTTGACATTATTAATGGTTGGATTAAAGAGTGTAGTCTGTGCTTTACAGTATATGTTATTCAGTAACTCTGATATGAGAATGGGTGCCACTCTTCAGAGGAGGGTGTAGCTGTGCTAGGGGAGCAGTGCCAGTGTCTGTGGAGCTCATTGTGTTTCTGTCTCCCTCAGGTGATCCCCGCTGGCCCCCCTTCCCCTCTCCCTGCTTGGCTGGACCATTTACCACAAGGGGGGACCCGGGGCTGGCCTGGCACAGAGAGGGGGCGCTGTTCCTCCCTCTCCTCTGTGGACCCTTGTGGGGCAGGGGGGGCCCCCCTCAGATGCCTGTCCCAGCTCAGAGTGAGCGCGGGGCCTCTCGATGCTTTCCGCAGGCACAGCTGGGAGCCAGGCAAAGAGGAGCAGTACTGCCCACACTACAAGCACCACAGGTGAGGCAGGAGCAGTGTGCTCCACTAGGACCAGTTTATACAGGCTTACCAACAGCCCAGAAACTGTCCAATCAAGCTCAAAGAATGAAATGCAAACCTAGACTGGCTCTGCAGTGCTCTGCAATGGGTGTCTTATTAGTGAATTGGAGGAGGGGAGTAACAAAGGGGAAACTCAACCCACACAACACTGTGACGCTTAGCTTCAAAAAACCCTCTCAGCATGTGAGTCTAACCACACCTTCTGCATTTCTGTGAATTGCAAACTAGTTACAAAAAACTGACCCCGCTCAGTGTGAAACCCAGATATTAATGAGAAAGCATTTGGCTGTGGTGTTGTGTTTGTCCTCTTTGCTCTGCTATCCCTGAGCCCATCTGAGTCAGGGGTCTCTATTTAGAGATATTCAACTCTTCAAAAATTCTCTCTTTTTTCCTGATTCGATCACATCGACCAGCCTCTGTGCAATGTGGGTATTTCGGGTGAGTTGGAGTACATCACCTCGGCCTTATCGCACCAACCTGCTGTGTATTCTGAAGCAGTGTGCTGCACTGTTTTCAAATCGGTTTCTCTCTCCTTCCCTCCCCCTCTCTCTCTCTCCCCTTACCTCCTTCTCAGTCTTTGTAAACATAGTAAAATGTATCGATATCTACAATGGTAAACATTTGTAAAGAATTCAACTGGCTTCCCTTTAATAATTTAAGACTTCCATTGAGTAATGGTTTGAGATATTCCGTGTTTTCCTGTGTGCCTCAATATTAAGTTACCTGTTTAGACAGTGAGTGATATGTCTAATCACGCTAGCAGTGAGAGCTGCAGTATTACTGTATTAATCTGGTGTTCTGTATTGCTGTTGTACAGTATTGGGATGTGTCTGCCTGTGTCCTGTGGAGAATGGAGGAGCCGTAGAGAAGCAGTATTATAGTGTATTGTATTGTATTGCACTGTGATGTCTCTGGGTCTCTAGTGTGAGTTTGGAGAGGCTCGACCCTGAAGGGATGGACAGAGTGATGGGCGGTTCAGTCCCCAGGAGCACAGGTCGCGACCCCCGCAGGAATCCCATAATCCACAACAGCGAGATGCTGGACTCTCTGACGTCACTGTTGGAGGAGAGTGAGGACTTCCTGTTCCTGCAGGTAACGCTGCTCAGAGTGTGGTTGTTGTAAACTGGGAAATTTAAATGGCGTGAACATCAGACGTTTGTATCTTAATAAGGGGAAGTGGAACATTCCAGGACAATATCTCCTCCCTTAGAAAAGTTGCCGTGGTAAATTTGCACAGCCATTTTTCATGACACGTTTTCCCATCACTAACAGCGCCCCCTGGTGCCCCCTGGTTTGTGTTGCAGGACCATGCAGATCGCCTGCAGGCTTACAGCTGCTCCGCCCCCTCCCTCTGTGTGACCTTGTCCGACATGGAGCGGACAGACCAGGACCCCGACGGTGAGACAGAGGGCAGGGTCAGAGAAACATAGAAAGCGCTGGGCGGCCATGTGGAAGGTGCTGGGGTTTGAGAAAATGAGCAAACGCTCATTAAAAAAAAACTCACTTTAATCCATGAATAACTCCTAGCAAGGGCACAGTGCTGCTGTAAGCTTCTATTCTGCTTCATTGTGGCTGAGCTGTAGCTCTTTGTAGTTTTGTTTCAGCAGATTTTAATCTTGTAAGTAATCAGAATAGCACCGGATTCAGGCCCAGTTGTTGTAATCGGTAGATTAGTGTTAACAGAGAACAGGAAAGCGTGTGCTGTATCGCAGGCCGCAGCTGCAGCTCATCCTGTCAGGGTTAGAAGAAGGTGGGGCTGTTTTTTAAACTGCAGAGAATATCTGAAAGAAAATGAAAGCACGTCTGTGCTGTGCTGTGTGGGGCTGTGCTGTGTGGGGCTGTGCAATGTGACAGACTGGGAGCAGTGGGTTTGTGTATTGCAATATGTTTGTGTATCGCAGTGGGTTTGTATAATCTGGGTTGGCTGCACATTCTCTCATTGTCGAGGGTGGAGTGTGAGGAGAGGAAGCACAGCAATGCACTTCCTTGGTTTGTTCTTGCTCTGTATAATACAGTTAACCACGGCCTGTGAGTTCACACAAGAGCGCTTCTCTCAGCAGGACGGTGGGAAGCTTGTTTTATTTGTAAACACATTTGCCCCGTATGCTGTCGTTTACTTTACATATTTGCAAGGCTTTTTATCATAACAAAATATAGAATATGTAGTTGTAGTGTAATACAGAGCCATTGTCATTGCAGTGTCTGTCTCTCTGTCTGTCTCTCTGCTTTGTCATTACAGTGTCTGTCTCTCTCTCTGTGTCTCTGCTTTGTCATTGCAGTGTCTCTGTCTGTCTGTCTGCATTGCAATTGCAGATGCTGTGATATTGCTTGGAGGCGACGGCTTCTCATCTCTCTCTCCTCTCCCTCACAGAAATCTCGCTCTATTCTGAAGGAGGCAGTTCCACACTCAGGTAAGGAACGGATCATTGTTTGTAACGTGTTACTGGGAAGTGACGCTGAGCTGAAATGATTTATAATAAGAGACATCCTAACCGCAATGTATTAACTTATTAAACTTTGTAAATATTATTTGACAAACACTTTAACTAGAAGCCTTTCTCTGGATATCTCTCTTCTTCTGCCCCTCTCTCTCCTCTCACACCCCATCCCTCTCTCCTCTGTCTCTCATCTCCTCTCCCCTCCTCTCTCTGTCAATGCAGAGAGTAACACAGACAGTGTACTGGCTCTCTCTCTCTCTCCTCTCACACTCCTCTGTCCCTCCACTCCTCTCCCTCTCTCTCACCCCCTCCTCTCTGTGTCAATGCAGAGAGTGTTACATGCAGTGTGCTGGATCTCTCTCTCTCTCTCCTCTCTCACTCACCCCCTCCTCTCTCCTCTCTCAGTGTCAATGCAGAGGGTGATACAGGCAGTGTGCTGGATCTCTCTTCCAGTGACTATAAGCCCGGGAGCCCTCTCAATCGAACCCTGAGCTTCTTCAAGAAGATGGCTGGCAAGTCCAAGGTAGGACTCGAAAGCAACTGAACACGTTGAATGAGAGGAAACGTGTTCTGAATGTTATACTTGAGGCCCAGACTCTTCACTACTTCACCTTCGTTTAGGTGTAAGCAAGGCAGTGAAAGCAGGCACAGCTGATCAACATTTCAGATTCAGGCTTCAACCACAAACAAATACCTGCATCGTCTTTAAACAAGCATTGTTTTCCAGTCACTCTTTGTGTCCCTCGTTGAGATATGATCATTTAACTCGCTTGACAGCTAGCGAAGTGTGTGGGTGAATGTGTGTGTGTGTGGGTGCGCTCATATGCTCCTCTGTGATTATCCCAGGAGGTGTTTGGTGAGCTGTGTTGCGTGGGAGAGCTTTGAATAAAGATGTGTTATCCTCAATAAAACCCACAGGTTTTTGTGACTAATGGTGCCTACCTAAAAGATCACTTCTTTAGCTGGGTAAAGTGCAGCACAGAAACCACGCTGCATTGATAAAGGCACTATAGGAATGGAAAGCGTTGCTGCACAGCGTGACGTACAGCCCATCCAGAACGTGGTGCAGACCTGCTGCTCATGTCTTGGGCAGCGGCGTTAGGGTTGCAATTGGTTAGTGTGATATTGTGGACAATTTGTTGTCATGGTTGTTTACTGGACTGATGCTGCTATTGATCTTGTAGCCAGCAGATGGCAGGGTTTCCTTTGTGTCATTTCTCGAGTTACAGGTATTTTATTTAAATTATTAAAAGCATTACACAGGCTGAGAAGCGACCTAACACTTACATCATTGTCTGTTCTGTTAGCGGAAAGGCTGCCATCTATTTTAAGGCTACCTGCTAATTACGTTGCAGTGGGGGGCGGGGGTGGGGGTTGATCTCCCTGCAGCTCTATAAACTCCTAGCCAGAAAACTCCTAGAGAACTGCAGCTCTATAAACTCCTAGCCAGTCTCTCTGCAGCTCTGTAAACTCCTAGCCAGTCTCCCTGCAGCTCTATAAACTCCTAGCCAGTCTCCCTGCAGCTCTGTAAACTCCTAGCCAGTCTCTCTGCAGCTCTGTAAACTCCTAGCCAGTCTCTCTGCAGCTCTGTAAACTCCTAGCCAGTCTCCCTGCAGCTCTATAAACTCCTAGCCAGTCTCTCTGCAGCTCTATAAACTCCTAGCCAGTCTCCCTGCAGCTCTATAAACTCCTAGCCAGTCTCCCTGCAGCTCTATAAACTGAGCTGAGTGAGCTGGCCTCTTCCTCCACATTCCTCACATCACACACCCAAGAGAGAAACATCTGGGGAACATGTGTGTGACACAGCTCAGCACTGCTGAACAGAGACAGAGACAGAGACAAACATAAAGACGCACACACACAGAGACAGACATGCAGACACGCACACACACACACAGACACACTCACATGCATGCCAGCGCAGTTACAGAGAAGCCAGCGAGTGTTGCATCATCTTACCAGTTTTGTTATAATGATGTTAAAAGATTCTCATCTAGCACCAAACCCTTCTCAAAACTTACATAGAAATGTAGGGATAATTAAAGGCATGAATGGGCAGTTTTCCAGCGCTGTAGAATCTCTAGAAATGGTTGTGATCTACAGATCCAGCGGCTCTCGTTTCAATGCAGTGACAGATTGACTGGACAACCCACTCTGTGTGCGCTGCGTTGCTAAGCAGACGCAGAGTTCGATCTCAGGAAAGCAAATCTCTGAGATTAAACCTTTATCTTCCCTTAGCAACAGCCCTTATTTGCACTTGCATGCAATTCTGTCCTCACAAGTTTGTTTTTGTCATGCTCTCCTGAACTTGAGACTTCAAAAAAGCAAGTGGTGCACACAGACAGACAGACAGACAGCAACAGACATAATCTAAACAAGAAGAAATTAAACAGAAACAGCCACCTGGGCTTCTGCTTGGATGTTGTGGTTTGTGTGTGTGGATTCCAGGAAGGTCTGTGCACTGATAAAGCTCACTGACTGTCACTCACACAGCAAAGAATAATAAATACCCGTGCAAAGAATAATAAATACCCGTGCAAAGAATAATAAATACCGGCTTGTTCTAGAACTTCCCAAGAAAAGGGAAGCAGGCTCCAGGACACATGACAGGAAGAGGCTGTGATGGCAGTGTGATGCTTTCGCAACTCTTCTCTATTGAGTGTGTTATTGTTTGATATTAAATAAAACCTTAAATTTGCTGGGATGAGAGCCCTTCATTCAGGTGAGCAGCACTCTGCTGGGATGAGAGCCCTTCATTCAGGTGAGCAGCACTCTGCTGGGATGAGAGCCCTTCATTCAGGTGAGCAGCACTCTGCTGGGATGAGAGCCCTTCATTCAGGTGAGCAGCACTCTGCTGGGATGAGATCCCTTCATTCAGGTGAGCAGCACTCTGCTGGGATAAGAGCCCTTCATTCAGTTGAGCAGCACTCTGCTGGGATGAGATCCCTTCATTCAGGTGAGCAGCACTCTGCTGGGATGAGAGCCCTTCATTCAGGTGAGGGAAGGCTGAAGTTCAGTCACAAGACACCTCAAGCAGCATAATCTCTGAGCTCTATGAAGAGGAGCTCTGTGGTGGAAGTCACATGATTGCAGGAAATTCAGCTTTGAAAACAAAAAAAAAAAAAAAAAAAAAAAAAAAAAAAAACCCAAGTGGTCTGTTTGTTTGTTGGATCGGAGTGTTTGGTCGTCGTGGCTTTCTTGGTTTCACTCGGGGGATTTTTACTTTTGTAATTTTGCAACTCATTTTGCATTGGATATTATTATTATAATTTTCTCCCTATAACAAAATGACTGTACTGCAATTTATAAATAATGACATCATTGTTAGCCAATCAGAGTGTTGCATTGGTTCAGAATTGGGAGGAGTTATGATTCTGCACATTTCTTTGCCAGCCTACACATCGCATATTAACTTGCATACTTAGCTGAGGGGAGTTCTGTAACCCAGGACTGTGTGCAGGACTTGTTTCAAGTTTCGAACCGTGATCTATGGTCATTGGACACTCGGTCTCGCCCCTCGCCCTCCCCTCCCCCCCCCTCCCCCCCCCCCCCCCCCCCCCCCTTGTCTGTTAAATCTTGTCTCTCTTTGTTCATTTACAATGGTGCTTTAATAGCCAGGCAAGTGCTCCTGGCCTGACTAAAACCATTTGCATACAATACAATGAGAATCAATCTGCTTATTTCTCTTGCAGACTCTGTGCCATGTGCAGGGTGAGTCATACAGTCAGGGGAACTGGTTGCATTGGCTCTGGTGCTAGGTTAGAGAGGCAAAGTCAGCCAGGACAGAGTCTCCTCACAAAGCTACAGCACCCCCTACTGGCCGGGTGCCTGGTGCACTCAAAGCAGACACCTGCAGGGCTGGCCTTTGTCTTCCAGAGCCAGTGGCTCGCCGATATCTGCTCATGAATCTGGGATACCCTCCTGTGCACTGGGCAGAGCTGGAGGGAACACTGCTGGGAACCAAGTAGTACTTCCAGGCAATGATTAACCAAGAGAGGCAATTAGAGAGCTGCTGTGCTAGTGACCTGCAGTGTTAGAGCTTCGTCTTTCCTGCTAGTCACCTGGTATTGCATAAGAGGAAAGCTAGGTCAGTCACAACAGCAATGGACTTGCACCTTATCTTGGCATTTCAAGGTTCTTCTAGGTCACAAAGATTCATATTGCTGGAGCAAAATGCTGAGTCAAGTTACTGATTATATCCCAGAATGAGTCAACAAATGGGTTTGATTTTTGTTATTTCTTGCAATGTTTGATTTCTTTCTTGCTAGTTTCCTGTAAACTTGCAAGTGGAGAAAATCAGCTAATGGAATTTGGTATTGAAGTCTTTCCTGTGAATTAAAATACCTTACCATGTCTGGGAAAGCTCTGTGTGTGTGTGATGGTCAGTTGTGTGTGTGTGTGAGAGAGAGAGGGAGAGAGAGTGAGTAAGCAGGCTAAGCTCTCAGCTGGCAGAAGTTGAATCCCTAAATCCTTGAATCTGCTGTGTCTGATTCTCCTCACCCAGATGCTGTGACAGATTGGGAGCCACTTAGCTAATTAAACTAATTGCAGTTTAGCCTCCAGCAGACCGTGCAGCCTGGCCTGTGATCCCGTGAGAGCGGGGCTGGGTCATTGCTTGGACTGGAGAATACAGGGTGGGAATGGTGTTGGGGAATCTTCAGCACTACAATGGCAATGCTGTTCAAGAGCAGCTACAATGGGGTGAGGCTGCCATGACTGCAGCATGCTCACTATACCCTTCCCAATGATCTTCAATAGCACTGCAATGGGGTGAGGCTGCCATGACTGCAGCATGCTCACTATACCCTTCCCAATGATCTTCAATAGCACTGCAATGGGGTGAGGCTGGTAGAATGGGACCCCAGTGTGCTCACTATACCCTTCCCAATGATCTTCAATAGCACTGCAATGGGGTGAGGCTGCCATGACTGCAGCATGCTCACTATACCCTTCCCAATGATCTTCAATAGCACTGCAATGGGGTGAGGCTGGTATGACCGCAGCATGCTCACTATACCCTTCCCAATGATCTTCAATAGCACTGCAATGGGGTGAGGCTGGTAGAATGGGACCCCAGCGTGCTCACTATACCCTTCCCAATGATCTTCAATAGCACTGCAATGGGGTGAGGCTGGTAGAATGGGACCCCAGTGTGCTCACTATACCCTTCCCAATGATCTTCAATAGCACTGCAATGGGGTGAGGCTGGTAGAATGGGACCCCAGTGTGCTCACTATACCCTTCCCAATGATCTTCAATAGCACTGCAATGGGGTGAGGCTGGTAGAATGGGACCCCAGTGTGCTCACTATACCCTTCCCAGTGATCTTCAATAGCACTGCAATGGGGTGAGGCTGGTAGAATGGGACCCCAGTGTGCTCACTATACCCTTCCCAATGATCTTCAACGGACAGTGACACTGCTATGGCAGTGGGGTCTGTGATGGTGCCAGTTAAACCCATGCACATGGTAACCCATTGTCTTGTCTGTTTTATTGGCATTGCTGGGTTCTGGTTCGAGTTGGTAGTTCTTCTAGCTGGGCTTGCTTCATTGTAATCCTCTAATGGGTGATGCAATGTGCATGGGCCTCACATGAAGGATTGTTTGCAGGATTATGCTATTAAACTCAGTCTATTAGAGGAAGCTTGAACTGAGCTGCAGTGTGTGTTCTGAGTGAAAACAGGGTGTTTCCTTCATAGTCTAAATATAGCAGCTGTGGTTCTGTGTGACTGAGCCCAGAAATAGCTCCTCTGGCCTCTGTTTTAAATGCTAAAAGAAAGTTAGTAAGCTCAGGGATAAACGTTTCCAACAATGAAAGCATTGAGAGAGATCAAATGTTTCTAATTGAATTCAGAAAATTCAGAAAATTGAATTTCTTTGTGTGTGTGTGTGTATGTGTGATTTTATATATATATATATATATATATATATATATATATATATATATATATATTTTTTTGTGGATTTTATAGTTATGGTTGAAATATCTATTTAACAAATGGATAGCTTGGGTTTCTGTTTGTTATATATGTATTTGATTTTTCTGTATTTATTATTTAGTAAATTTGTTTTGTTACCCTTAGAAAAGTTTCCCACAGTAAAAGCACAGCAAAGTGTGATAAAGCACAGTGAAAACATGGTAAAGCACAGAGAGGTCTGGTAAAGCATAGGGAAGCATTGTAAAGCACAGAGAGGTCTGGTAAAGCACAGGGAAGCATTGTAAAGCACAGAGAGGTCTGGTAAAGCACAGGGAAGCATTGTAAAGCACAGAGAGGTCTGGTAAAGCATAGGGAAGCATTGTAAAGCACAGAGAGGTCTGGTAAAGCATAGGGAAGCATTGTAAAGCACAGAGAGGTCTGGTAAAGCACAGGGAAGCATTGTAAAGCACAGAGAGGTCTGGTAAAGCATAGGGAAGCATTGTAAAGCACAGAGAGGTCTGGTAAAGCATAGGGAAGCATTGTAAAGCACAGAGAGGTCTGGTAAAGCATAGGGAAGCATTGTAAAGCACAGAGAGGTCTGGTAAAGCATAGGGAAGCATTGTAAAGCACAGAGAGGTCTGGTAAAGCATAGGGAAGCATTGTAAAGCACAGAGAGGTCTGGTAAAGCATAGGGAAGCATTGTAAAGCACAGAGAAGCATTGTAAAGCACAGAGAGGTCTGGTAAAGCATAGGGAAGCATTGTAAAGCACAGAGAGGTCTGGTAAAGCATAGGGAAGCATTGTAAAGCACAGAGAGGTCTGGTAAAGCACAGGGAAGCATTGTAAAGCACAGAGAGGTCTGGTAAAGCACAGGGAAGCATTGTAAAGCACAGAGAGGACTGGTAAAGCATAGGGAAGCATTGTAAAGCACAGAGAGGTCTGAAAGCATTGGGAAAAGCACAGAGAGGTCTGGTAAAGCATAGGGAAGCATTGTAAAGCACAGAGAGGTCTGGTAAAGCATAGGGAAGCATTGTAAAGCACAGAGAGGTCTGGTAAAGCACAGGGAAGCATTGTAAAGCACAGAGAGGTCTGGTAAAGCATAGGGAAGCATTGTAAAGCACAGAGAGGTCTGGTAAAGCATAGGGAAGCATTGTAAAGCACAGAGAGGTCTGGTAAAGCATAGGCAAGCATTGTAAAGTACAGAGAAGGATGTCCAGAAGATTACTAGTCATTTTAATAAAAGGAATGCTAACTAGAAACATGCCCTTTCGAATTTGCAACACTCTATGCAGTCTGGCAATAGGGAAGTCATTTCTCAACATCTGTTGATGGTATATAAAATATCTTCCACGTAGTATGTGGATTTTATTGTGGTTTAAAATCCGCGTGCCTCGTCCAATTCGACTCAGACACTGCTCTCAATGTTAGGGGAGGAAGCATGGCCAAAAACAGCGCGCTGGGAGAGATTCACACGGACATTTCAAGAGGTTGCAGCAACAGAATGATTTTTTTTAGCAGTTTAATGATGGTGATTAAAAAAGCGGCGTATTGATGTACAGGTCTGGGGCGGGGCTTCGGAACAAAGAGGCGTGGCTTCGAAAAGATTTCTGTCGAATTTGGAAACGCGGCGGAACGCTTCAAACTTCCTGTTCAAAATCGAATCCTACGAGCAGCACAAGAGCAGATGCGAAGAGGGAGTTATAAATATATATATAGAACTACAAATACAGTGTGGATTCCGTGTATAGAACTACAAATACAGTGTGGGTTCCGTGTATAGAACTACAAATACAGTGTGGGTTCGGTGTATAGAACTACAAATACAGTGTGGGTTCGGTGTATAGAACTGCACAAATACAGCGTGTGGGTTCAGTGTATAGAACTGCACAAATACAGCGTGTGGATTCTGTCTTTATTTCATATTCTGCATTTCTCTTCGTCTGGAGTATCTGGAACCAAAAAGAAAAGCTGGATCTGTTTAAGTGTGGGATTTAATAGAGATCTTGCGTTTTAAAGACTAGATCATGTCTAGGGTTATGGAAAGCGTGTCGAAGAGCCGACAGGAGCGAGTGAAAGAAATCGTATTGAAGGTAGGTCCGAGTTTGTGTACCGTTAAATAATAATAATAATAATAATAATAATAATAATAGAGAGAACGTGGTGTGTATTTCATTATAAATTTGTTTTTTAAAAAAATAACTGCTTCAACAAATCGGTCCGAGTTGTCTAGGAAACTCTTTTGATTCCGCTTTAAGAGTATCGTTACATTGTTGGAAACGCGTGTATAGAAAGGGGTTGTTGCGAAATGCTACAGAGTTGCTGTTCTTGTCTGGGGGAGGGTAGAGTACTGGTTCGGGGTTTCCATTGTGCATTGCAGTAGCGACTGTACAGAGCACGCTGCTGAGAGGCTGGGGGGAAGTTTCAGCCACGACGCGTTTCCCATGCCGTGGGGAACACATCTATTCCAATGTAAATGGATTGGATGCTGTGACTATGGGCTGACTGAAGGGAAAGCTATTTCACATGACGCAAAAACAGCGCAATCCGACACTTTACACCCGACACCCTGCCGGGCTATTGTGACGCTTCTATTAGCGCAGCCTGACGCGTCGTTATTGCATTGCAGCGCCCAGGGGCGAATTCCTATTGGGCTCAAGTGTGATGCCTGTGTCAATGAGAGCAGAGAGTGGCCCTTGTGTATTCGTGAAGGTGCTGCGTCAATATCAGGGTCTAGTGCTGTATATTATAAAGACATTTCAGAGGGCTGGGTCTCATCAATATCAGGGTCTAGTGCTGTATATTATAAAGACATTTCAGAGGGCTGGATCTCATCAATATCAGGGTCTAGTGCTGTATATTATAAAGACATTTCAGAGGGCTGGATCTCATCAATATCAGGGTCTAGTGCTGTATATTATAAAGACATTTCAGAGGGCTGGATCTCATCAATATCAGGGTCTAGTGCTGTATATTATAAAGACATTTCAGAGGGCTGGATCTCATCAATATCAGGGTCTAGTGCTGTATATTATAAAGACATTTCAGAGGGCTGGATCTCATCAATATCAGGGTCCAGTGCTGTATATTATAAAGACATTTCAGAGGGCTGTGTCTCATCACTATCAGGGTCCAGTGCTGTATATTATTTATTGTAGAAGGATTCTAGCAGATGGATACAAGGTGCTGCTCTTGTTTTGATTGGATGTCACAGGGAATGTTGAGGCAGGTAGTGGAGCCTCATGTGCAGAGATCATGTGTCACAGATAGACTCAGTAAAACTGAACTGTGCCAGTATGTTCTGGGCAGGGCATTGGTTGCTGTTGACACAGTCCTGATCATTTTAGTAAAGTCATCATTCCTTGCTGTTTCTGCGAGTGTAGAGGCATGCTAGACCAAACTAAGAAAGTCAAGCAGGAAAATGGGTGGAGCCCTCATCATCCACAAACATGCATCCTAAAGGTAAAACGAAAGGGAGTTTGTTAGGGTCTGCTGAAGGGGTACAGAGTCAGACCCCTCCATTCTGAAACTCAACAGCAGGGGATCCTTCCAGTTTAACTTGAACACCATCAGTCTGCCCAGTTGTTCAAGCCTGTGGATTATAGTGAAGCTCTGTCTTTAGTTCCATTGTGATTTGCAGCTGTTTGTGTTTCG
>NC_054584.1:20207-22707 GCF_017654505.1 Polyodon spathula
TTAATAAGAGACTCTCTGCTCAGACCGTGGAGAGTGATCGTTAATAAGAGACTCTCTGCTCAGACCGTGGAGAGTGATCGTTAATAAGAGACTCTCTGCTCAGACCGTGGAGAGTGATCGTTAATAAGAGACTCTCTGCTCAGACCGTGGAGAGTGATCGTTAATAAGAGACTCTCTGCTCAGACCGTGGAGAGTGATCGTTAATAAGAGACTCTCTGCTCAGACCGTGGAGAGTGATCGTTAATAAGAGACTCTCTGCTCAGACCGTGGAGAGTGATCGTTAATAAGAGACTCTCTGCTCAGACCGTGGAGAGTGATCGTTAATAAGAGACTCTCTGCTCAGACCGTGGAGAGTGATCGTTAATAAGAGACTCTCTGCTCAGACCGTGGAGAGTGATCGTTAATAAGAGACTCTCTGCTCAGACCGTGGAGAGTGATCGTTAATAAGAGACTCTCTGCTCAGACCGTGGAGAGTGATCGTTAATAAGAGACTCTCTGCTCAGACCGTGGAGAGTGATCGTTAATAAGAGACTCTCTGCTCAGACCGTGGAGAGTGATCGTTAATAAGAGACTCTCTGCTCAGACCGTGGAGAGTGATCGTTAATAAGAGACTCTCTGCTCAGACCGTGGAGAGTGATCGTTAATAAGAGACTCTCTGCTCAGACCGTGGAGAGTGATCGTTAATAAGAGACTCTCTGCTCAGACCGTGGAGAGTGATCGTTAATAAGAGACTCTCTGCTCAGACCGTGGAGAGTGATCGTTAATAAGAGACTCTCTGCTCAGACCGTGGAGAGTGATCGTTAATAAGAGACTCTCTGCTCAGACCGTGGAGAGTGATCGTTAATAAGAGACTCTCTGCTCAGACCGTGGAGAGTGATCGTTAATAAGAGACTCTCTGCTCAGACCGTGGAGAGTGATCGTTAATAAGAGACTCTCTGCTCAGACCGTGGAGAGTGATCGTTAATAAGAGACTCTCTGCTCAGACCGTGGAGAGTGATCGTTAATAAGAGACTCTCTGCTCAGACCGTGGAGAGTGATCGTTAATAAGAGACTCTCTGCTCAGACCGTGGAGAGTGATCGTTAATAAGAGACTCTGCTCAGACCGTGGAGAGTGATCATTAATAAGAGACTCTCTGCACACACGTCTCGCCTCACTCATTACAAATAGAAGGACAAACTCTGCTCTGCTCTTGACATCAGAGCATTGTTTATAACTTGGGTCCTGAGCGCGAGAGGACATGTGGACACAGGATGAGAAGACAAGTGTGTGTTTGAATTGCTTCTGTTGTACTTCTCATTCATGTACACACTGCTGCAGTGTGAAGTGGAAATGCTTCATTTGTGTGTTTGAATTGCTTCTGTTGTACTTCTCATTCATGTACACACTGCTGCAGTGTGAAGTGGAAATGCTTCATTTGTGTGTTTGAATTGCTTCTGTTGTACTTCTCATTCATGTACACACTGCTGCAGTGTGAAGTGGAAATGCTTCAGGTTTTCCACATTTATTTAGCCTTTAAAACAAAGTTAATACCAGTGAAATGCTCCAGGCTGAAAGTTCACTCCTGTTTTTTGGTGAAAATCCAAACCCATATAAACTATTTAAATTCTAACATTGTCTTTTTATGCTGTGCAAGTGTCTGTTAGAAACACACAGACTCAGCAACAGGAGGCTTTCTTGTACCTTACAAAAACAATAGGAGTTCATTTTACAGACAGCAGTATAGAGTTGTTTTTGGAGAGAGTTCTGTATTTGTTGCCTCCACTGTTCCCTCCCTCTCTCTCTCTCTTTCCCTCCCTCCCTCTTGCTCACTCCCCCTCTCTAGACTGGAAACCCCCTCCCCCTCCTTGCTGTGTTTCCTGTCTGTTCCGAGATGTGGACAGGAAGTGAAACTTCTCCAAGATCAACAGGGAAAGGGGAGGTCGTTCACCCTCCGCTTAGAATAGCCCTCTTGGAACCGGGCATCAGAGCAAGCCTCACTTAAGAATGCTGTCTGAATGATCAGGAGCCAGGAGTTTAATGAGAAATAGATTGCTTCTCCCCATTTCAATAATACACCTGAACAAGGGGAGCTCTGAACCCCAGGACTGGGTGCAGCAGCAGCAGCAGCAGGGCTAGTGTGAGTTTCTAACCCTGCTCAAACTCCTGGCTCCTGATCATTGCAATATTAATAATAGACTTCATTGAGGGGAGCTCTGAACCCCAGGACTGGGTGCAGCAGCAGCAGCAGGGCTAGTGTGAGTTTCTAACCCTGCTCAAACTCCTGGCTCCTGATCATTGCAATATTAATAATAATAGACTTCATTGAGGGGAGCTCTGAACCCCAGGACTGGGTGCAGCAGCAGCAGCAGGGCTAGTGTGAGTTTCTAACCCTGCTCAAACTCCTGGCTCCTGATCATTGCAATATTAATAATAATAGACTTCATTGAGGGGCGCTCTGAACCCCAGGACTGGGTGCAGCAGCAGCAGGGCTAGTGTGAGTTTCTAACCCTGCTCAAACTC
>NC_054584.1:27707-50207 GCF_017654505.1 Polyodon spathula
AAATACACCTTCCCCATTCTGGTGAGTCTCTTACTGAGTCTCTGAATAGCACAGCGCAGGGTCAGTGATGCCTCATTTATTACACTGAAACACTGGCCAGGCCTGACCCTGCTGCTGCTGCTTGGGTTATTTATCTGAGATATCGGACAGTGTGAGAGTGTGAGTCTGTGTGAGAGAGAGAGAGAGAGTCTGTGAGAGAGAGGGTGTGTGTGTGTGTGTGTTTGTGGGTGGGTGTGTGCGTGCGTGCGTACATGCATGCGTATACATTTGTATTTGATGTGTTGTTGCTCTGTTTCCAGGACAAGCCCCCTGTGGTTTCTCTGAAGAACCTGATTGTGCGTGACATCGCTAACCAGGAGAGAGGCATGTTCCTGATCTGTGACTCCACCCCCCCGGTGATGTATGAGATCCACGCGGCCTCCCGCGAGGACCGCAACACCTGGATGAAGCTCATCAAGCAGACTGTCAGCAGGTAAGAACCACCGTGCCGTACAAGCCTACTACCACCGTGCTCTGCACACCTGAGACTAGCAGCAAGTAGAGACACTCAGCTGAGCAGCTAACTGACCTCCTCGTTTTCCTCACTCTCTCCCAGCTGTCCTTGTCCGGAGGAGTTTCCTTTGATCGAGACGGAAGACGAGGCTCTGCTGCGCAAACTCAGGGGTGAGGCTGAGTTGGGCTAGGCTGGGCTGGGAGTGTTTGGTCATTTTTCAATCCATAAACTATAAAACTATAAAAGTACAGTACTTGAATAAATTGTATTGCGCTTGTGTAACCCCTCTGCCTGCTCCTCTCCTCTCTCTATCTCTCTTTCTCTCTCAGGCGCTATCCAGCAGAAGGACAGGGAGCTGGTGGAGCTGCTGGAGGAGAGAGTCAGCCTGTTCTCGGAGGTGCTGGAGGTCCAGGCTGGGGAGGGGGTTTCGCTCTGCATCAACACCCGAAACCTATTCCGAGCAGAGACCCCCGAGGCCCCCCGGGGAGAGAAGCTCATCATAGAGGCCATCCGCGAGGGTAAGTACACCAGACCCGTCCGCGAGGGCGAGCACACCTGGGCACAGACACACCGACTCCTAACGGTTACACCTTCATCTTTCTTCCACTCCTTACCCCTGTACCAGTGCCTTTATCAGCGCATTTTAGAAAGCTGTGCTCTCGTATTCTCCTACTCTCTCTCATATATACCACGCCCCTCTCTCACCCCCTCCCCTGCGGGGGACGATGGGGAGCGTTCGGCTTCATATCCAGTTTTGTTTCTTCTCAGTGGAGAGACTGGGAGAGCTGCTGGTGGGAACTGGAGTAGAGCTGACGGTTACTGGAGACCAGAATCACAGCATCCACAGGGGGGAGCCAGAGGGGCAGGCCAGCCTCGCACCCAGTGAGTATCAATCCATCTGTGTGTGTGTCTCTCTCTCTCTCGCTGTCTGTTTTCTTGGTATCTAAATGTTCCTGTTTTATTTTTTTATCTAGATGGAGAGGAAGTGTCAGTCAATGGGACCCACGAATTCTGCAGGACAGACTCGAACCCGGAGCACAGGGTGAGCCACGGCTCTAGCCACTGAGCCACTCAAACCCACGGTTATCCCCTCCGCACTGTTATCCTTTCTTTCACAAGTTCGTATTCATTTTCTTTCCGTTCATATTTCATTTTTTTATTTCCTTGGTCAGGATCGGAATGGAAACCGAATGCAAGAGAATTCCAGCAGTGAGGTAACAAGTCTCTGCCCTGCCTTCACTCCCCGAGTCACTGTGATCAGAGTGTGTGTGTGTGAATTCCAGCAGTGAGGTAACGAGTCTCTGCCCTGCCGTCACTCCCCGAGTCACTGTGATCCGAGTGTGTGTGTGTGTGAATTCCAGCAGTGAGGTAACGAGTCTCTGCCCTGCCTTCACTCCCCGAGTCACTGTGAGCAGTGAGGTAACGAGTCTCTGCCCTGCCTTCACTCCCCGAGTCACTGTGATCCGAGTGTGTGTGTGTGTGAATTCCAGCAGTGAGGTAACGAGTCTCTGCCCTGCCTTCACTCCCCGAGTCACTGTGATCCGAGTGTGTGTGTGTGTGAATTCCAGCAGTGAGGTAACGAGTCTCTGCCCTGCCGTCACTCCCCGAGTCACTGTGATCCGAGTGTGTGTGTGTGTGGACCTGCCTCTCTGTCTCTGCCTGTCTGTATTGAGTCTGTTTGCTTGTTTTGCAGGTGTTGTTTCAGGGGCTGGTGAACCTCAATGTGAAGCTCCACGCACTGCAGGTAGGTACTGATACTCTGTAGAAAACTGAGCTCCACACCCACCTTGGGTTTACACAGCTGAGATTGAATCCTATTATAAAGGGTTAATGATCCTGTCTGTGTGCATCTCTCTTTGTTTCTGTGACTTACCTGTCTGTGTGTGAGTGACTGAGCCTGCTTCTCTCTGACTGTCCCTGCAGGCCGCAGTGTTGCAGCAGGACAGTCTGGTGGAGCTCTGTCTGAGAGGCTGCTCCCTGCCGGGGGGAGTGGCTGGGAGAGAGAAGGGGCGGGACAAGCTGAGCCGCTCCCTATCACGTGACGGGGGTCTCGATGCTGCCCTGGGTGGAGGCACAGAGCTGGTGCTGCTGCAGAGACAGCACTCCCTGATCCAGGAGGAGCTGTCTCGAACCCGGGGCAGCGAAGCCCGGCTGCGGGACAGCGAGAGGGCCAGGGCAGAGAACGAGAGGCAGCTTAGAGAGCTACGGGAGCACAGCGCCGCCCTGCAGGCCAAACTGGACATTCTGCAGGCGCAGGAGGCAGACAAGAGACCCAGGCACAGCCGACAGAACAGCCTGCCCAGCGAGGGAGAGCTGAGGCAGGGCAGAGCGGGGCAGGTACGGCCATAGAGGCACAGTAAGTCGGCCACTAATGAGGGGTAAATCAGCCTGGTGTCGTTTTGGATCCCAGAAACATCTGCTTTCGTTTCCTCACTGAAGTGCTTCTGGCTTGTGTTGGTTTTGTCATGAGAAATGGCAGAATCTCATTTTAAACTACATTGCTAGTTAGTTTATATTGTATGGCAGCTCTCCGCTCCGATCAGTCCTGCCTTGCTGCGATCACTCCAGTTTAACCTGTCCCCTTTCACCTTCGACCTCCCAGGCTGCGCGCAGGGGGAGTGAGGGGGACGACGTCACGGGGGCTCCTCTGCCATCGGACCAGACCGACCAATCACAGCGCGTGCAAGAGGACTGCAGCGACCCCGAAGTGAACTCTGAGGACGAGGAGGAGGCAGACGAGCTCTCCACAGGGTCAAGCAGCCCGAGAGGTATAGTGCTGTAACTTACACTCATTTTATTAACGGCACAAGTTAACCCTGAATGCTGGTGATTCAAATCACATCAGTACAGCTTGTGTTCTGGGTTAAATGCAGTGCTTACTCCAAAATGTAAAATACAATGATATTAAAATACAGAGAGAGAGCGCGGGAGAGTCCAGCAGAGAGAGAGCGCGGGAGAGTCCAGCAGCAGCAGCAGCATTCAGTTCCTCGGCTCCTTCATCAGCAACACGACGCGACTTCAACGGGTTCCACTCTGTCTCAATTTAAAAAAAACAAAAAACCTTTTTCAAGTTTTCTAAACCTGAACAGAAACCTGATTTTAAAAGAATAATAAAAGGCGATGACCTCATTCTTTCTTCACCATTCCCAGAATTCCATGGGATGCACGACATTCCGGAAGAAAGCGAGTGCGGAGCGGA
This sequence comes from Polyodon spathula, assembly GCF_017654505.1. Lineage (NCBI taxonomy): Eukaryota > Metazoa > Chordata > Actinopteri > Acipenseriformes > Polyodontidae > Polyodon > Polyodon spathula. The sequence goes on from NC_054584.1 coordinate 31,400, forward strand.
GCAGCGGGAGGCGGGGCCAGACTGAACCAGCGACCCCTGTGAACTCTAAACCCTGACCCTCGAAGAATGCAGTGGAGAAGAGAATGAAACTCAAACCCACGTAGTTCTGAGCAGCCAGCAGAGAACGCAGGCCGACTGGGACGAGATCTCAACACTGGGTTTTAAAGGGGGGGGGGGGGTTATAACTAGACCTGAATTACTAGAAGCAGATCAGATTTGCTATTTAACTAAACTCCACTTTTTATATATATTTATATATATATATATATATATATATATATATATATATATATATATATATATATATATATATATATATAATATATAAAGATATCAGCAAAAACCAATTGCAAAATGACGCTGGGGAAAGAGAGAGCTGGAAATGTTTTCCTGATTTTATCTGTTCTGCCTTGAGCTGTCGTGAAACTGCAAAATTAAATCACATTTCAACCAAATCCATTTTATTAACCTCTGAGGAAAGCAACATCCAACACAGAGGTGTGAGAATGAATTGAGATTTTATTACATGGATTTCACACACTTTGAAATCACTGAGGCAAAACATGCTTCCAACACAAAGGACAGAAAAGCACAGCACTGGTCTAGTGATTAAATAAAACAAAAAGTGAAAATTACAGAGCTGTGAGGGGCTTGCATTTAATCACAGGCTGTTTCAGATTGCACTTCAGCAGAGGCAGTTCAAAATCGCAGCTAGCGCTCCACGGAGAGAGAAGGAGGAGGGCAGCAGAGTCTCCTCTTCTCTACGGTCCAGCTGTGTGGAAGCCAGCCACCTCCATCCTTCTGTAGAATCTGTCCGCCCCCCGCGCCCTGGCATGCACCTCCATTGAAGAGAGTCTGTGATTGCACAGCAGCCTGCGTGTTTAAACATGACCAGCTCCAACTCCATTTAACTGTTCATCTCCAAGATTTCTTTCAAATTGTAGACGCTGATTTTCACAAGGGGTCAATCGCAGCAGTTAAAATGCAGAGTGGTGATGAGACAAGCGCTCCTCTGAAAAGCATGGTAAACTGCCCCCCCTCTCTGGTTGCTATAGTTACTGTTTAAGCGTTTTGCAGCCTGAATTCAGGTAGAAGCGAGACGGAAGACTATCTCGTCCTCACTGCCGTTTCCACAGGAAAGTCTTGATGGAATGAGAGGGAGAGACGCCCTCAATGTAACCCACAGCAGGGTCCCAGATCTCAAAGAGCACAGCCTCCGAGCCCCTGTGAACACAAGCAAATGAGAGCCAAACATTTAGTATATAAAATGAGAAGGGGTTTGCAAATCCTATCTCTACATTAGTGTATTATCATAGCCCCAGTCCTCTCTCACTGGTATATTATCACAGCCCCAATCCCCTCTCATTAGTGTATTATCATAGCCCCAGTCCTCTCTCACTGGTATATTATCACAGCCCCAATCCCCTCTCATTAGTGTATTATCACAGCCCTACCTTGTTATACAAGTCACAAGCTTTCATACAAACACACACATTTTCAAGCTACATTTCATCAGCATGGAAGATTTTGGATGTTTTTGATCACGTTAGCACAGTGGCACTGTTCACACTGTAGGGGGCGCTCTGGTTATGGTTACCTATTGAGCACTATGACCACGCCCTCCCCATCTGGCCTCAGGAACGCCGTGGTCTCCAGTTTGGACTCTGCACTGGGGTCCAGTCCCACGCGCTGGGACCCCTCAGGAAGGAATTTGCTGCAGAAATAAAAGTGATGAGTCTGAAGTGGGCGGGACACTTGAGATTACTGACCTGTGAAGCGTGGCTGAGAATCAGACTGTAGAGAACAGAGTGTGTGTGAGAATCAGACTGTAGAGAACAGAGTGTGTGTGTGAGAATCAGACTGTAGAGAACAGAGTGTGTGTGTGAGAATCGGACTGTAGAGAACAGAGTGTGTGTGTGAGAATCGGACTGTAGAGAACAGAGTGTGTGTGTGAGAATCGGACTGTAGAGAACAGAGTGTGTGTGTGAGAATCGGACTGTAGAGAACAGAGTGTGTGTGTGAGAATCGGACTGTAGAGAACAGAGTGTGTGTGTGTGTGAATCGGACTGTAGAGAACAGAGTGTGTGTGTGAATCAGACTGTAGAGAACAGAGTGTGTGTGTGAGAATCGGACTGTAGAGAACAGAGTGTGTGTGTGAATCGGACTGTAGAGAACAGAGTGTGTGTGTGAGAATCGGACTGTAGAGAACAGAGTGTGTGTGTGTGAATCGGACTGTAGAGAACAGAGTGTGTGTGTGAGAATCGGACTGTAGAGAACAGAGTGTGTGTGTGAGAATCGGACTGTAGAGAACAGAGTGTGTGTGTGTGAATCGGACTGTAGAGAACAGAGTGTGTGTGTGAGAATCGGACTGTAGAGAACAGAGTGTGTGTGTGAGAATCGGACTGTAGAGAACAGAGTGTGTGTGTGAGAATCGGACTGTAGAGAACAGAGTGTGTGTGTGAGAATCAGACTGTAGAGAACAGAGTGTGTGTGTGAGAATCGGACTGTAGAGAACAGAGTGTGTGTGTGAGAATCGGACTGTAGAGAACAGAGTGTGTGTGTGTGAATCGGACTGTAGAGAACAGAGTGTGTGTGTGTGAATCGGACTGTAGAGAACAGAGTGTGTGTGTGAGAATCGGACTGTAGAGAACAGAGTGTGTGTGTGAATCAGACTATAGAGAAAACAAGCATTCACAAACACTAAAAGAAACTTAGCAAGTTCATGAGAAACATTTCAATGAGAAATCTTCAACTTACTAAGTTTCTTTTGCCAATTCAAAATTTAGCACTTTTTCTTTTTTTAAAGATGAAAGCAATAGACGTTGAAACACACACGGACACAGAGACAACCCCCCCCTCCCCACGCAGCTGACATGCTGTTTATGCACCTGAAGTGAGCCAGGCTGTAGAACATGGGCTGCTTGTAGAACTCATCTTTATCCGGGTCCACAATCACCGGGCTGTCCACAAAGTTCTGAACCCAGTTGGGCCCGCCAGAGAGATTCAGAGCCAGGTTCCAGTCAGTCCAGCCCGTCACAAAGTGGTTCAGATCCTGGGGAGGGAGGGAGAGAGAGAGAGATTAGAAGAGAAGCCAGTTTGAATCTCAGCTCCAACACTCACAGGCAGCGTGCCGCTCGCTCACCTCGATGATGTCATGGGCGTAGCGCTCGGCCCGGTCCCAGCTGCCTAGCCGCACCCCCTTCTCCCCGGGGAAGGAGCCTGCGCACGCCTCGCTCGCAAACAGGAAGTAGTCGGGGTACAGGCTGTGCGTGGCCCCCAGAGTGAGTTGCGCGGGGGTTACAGAGTCCAGGTACCAGTGCACTGCGATCCCGTGAACATAGCGAGCAGCGCGGGGGTCACCGAGCACCTGGGAGGGGACAGAACCTTTCAAACTACAGCCATACAAACATTTACATTGAACTGATCTGAGAGGAGAGAGACAGAGCAAACATTTCCATCCCCTGGGACTGAGACCCAACTAAATTATCCATCATATTTATACATAAATATAAAGAGAGATCTTTTACTTATCATAAATCAAAGAAACTACTAAATAATTGCTCATAAAGTCCACCGGAAGCTAGGACAGCAGCCCCGTATTTCGGGCTCGCTCTCTGTTCAGCAGCCCCGTATTTCGGGCTCGCTCTCTGTTCAGCAGCCCCGTATTTCGGGCTCGCTCTCTGTTCAGCAGCCCAGTATTTCGGGCTCGCTCTCTGTTCAGCAGCCCAGTATTTCGGGCTCGCTCTCTGTTCAGCAGCCCAGTATTTCAGGATCGCTCTCTGTTTTTGACAGCGTGTGGAAACACCCGAGCGGAGTGGAGTTGAACATGCTGAGCTGACATCAGCGCGCAGCTCCTCACCACGTGGGCCCAGCGAGGCAGCAGCAGCCTCTGGTCATCCAAGATGATGAGCTGGACGGCGCGGTGCGGGCTGGAGCTCAGAGCCGGCCCCAGGTCCAGGGCGATGAAGTCACGCTGGCGCTCCGCGGTGAAGCCCAGGCACTGGAAGGGGTAATCGGTGATCAACCCGGCCGAGGGCTCGTTCTGAGCAGTCACTGCCCAGAACGAGAGGTTATAGCGGGCATACTCGCCCAGGAACCTGGGAGCAGAGACACACAGACCTCTATAAATGCCTGCCCTCACATTTTAAAATATATCTCAAGCATAAAATTAATATTTTGTGCTTGTGTGTGTCTCTCTGTATCTGTCTGTCTGTACCTGATGCAGTACCGCGCCAGGCTTTGTGCTACAGATTCCTGTCTCTCTCGCTCTGTATGAGTGTGTCTGTGTGTGTGTGTCTGTGTCTGTACCTGATGTAGTACTGTGCCCAGGCTTTGTGATACTCGTTCCCCGGCTCCCCCTGAAGGCTCCCCTTGCCGATCAGCGCGTCGTTGGTCTTCATCCAGGAGGGGGCGCTCCAGGGGCTGGCGAAGAGAGAGAGGGGGCGAGGCGAGAGACCCTGGGCTCGCAGGAGCAGAGGGATCTGAGAGAGAGAGAGAGAGAGAGAGAGAGAGAGAGAGAGAGGCTGCATTGGTACAGTACTGGAAACCGCAAGCGGTTTAGTGATTACAAACCTAATTGGATTTGGGCTAAAGATAGCCTCACTCCCAGGCCTGACCGCTCACCTTCATCTTGGTGTCCTCTTCCGCCAGGCTGAAGTTCTTGAGCTCGAAGTCTCCGGGCGTGTCTGCGTAGGTGTAAACACGAGTGGAGAAATCACAGCTCGCCATGGGAACACGAACCACAGTGTACTGAATACCTGAGAACAGAGAGAGGCAGCGAGAGACACACTGAAACACACCCCCCTGAACCACAGTGTACTGAATACCTGAGAACAGAGAGAGGCAGCGAGAGACACACTGAAACACACCCCCCTGAACCACAGTGTACTGAATACCTGAGAACAGAGAGAGGCAGCGAGAGACACACTGAAACACACCCCCCTGAACCACAGTGTACTGAATACCTGAGAACAGAGAGAGGCAGCGAGAGACACACTGAAACACACCCCCCTGAACCACAGTGTACTGAATACCTGAGAACAGAGAGAGGCAGCGAGAGACACACTGAAACACACCCCCCTGAACCACAGTGTACTGAATACCTGAGAACAGAGAGAGGCAGCGAGAGACACACTGAAACACACCCCCCTGAACCACAGTGTACTGAATACCTGAGAACAGAGAGAGGCAGCGAGAGACACACTGAAACACACCCCCCTGAACCACAGTGTACTGAATACCTGAGAACAGAGAGAGGCAGCGAGAGACACACTGAAACACCCCCCCCTGAACCACAGTGTACTCAATACCTGAGAACAGAGAGAGGCAGCGAGAGACACACTGAAACACACCCCCCTGAACCACAGTGTACTGAATACCTGAGAACAGAGAGAGGCAGCGAGAGACACACTGAAACACACCCCCCTGAACCACAGTGTACTCAATACCTGAGAACAGAGAGAGGCAGCAAGAGACACACTGAAACACACACACTGAAACATAATGATACACACTGAATTTTAGAACAAATAAAATCCCGCTTCCTGTTCAGTGCAGATGTCAGGGAGTTGTCTTGATGCAGTCTGCTGAACACCAAACTGTCTAAACACGATGCAAGAAAATCTTTTCATGAGGTCACTGTTCACACTCCCCTCCTTGAGCCCAGGCGAGACTCACCCTGCTCAGAGAAGTACGCCCCCAGCAGGTTGTCCTGCGTACTGACAGACAGGGACAAGATGTTTATTGCAGCTGCATCGGTCATCGCGCCCCCAAACCCCTTAATGCGCTGGTGCCGCTTCGCAGTGTTGAAACCGAGCTTGAGAACTGAGGAGGAGAACACAGAACACAGGGTAACCAGCCAGGATCCAACACACACACACACACACACACACACACAGAACACAGGGTAACCAGCCAGGATCCAACACACACACACACACAGCGAGACACACACACACCACACACACACCACACACACACACCACACACACACACACACACTGACACACACACACACACACACACACACACACACACACAAACACACCCCCCACAACCACAACACACACACACACACACACACACACACAGAACACAGGGTAACCAGCCAGACACACACACACACACACAGAACACAGGGTAACCAGCCAGGATCCAACACACACACACACACACACAGAACACAGGGTAACCAGCCAGAACCACACACACACACACACACACACAGAACACAGCCAGGATCCAGGACACACACACACACACACACACAGGGTAACCAGCCAGGATCCAACACACACACACACACACACACAGGGTAACCAGCCACATCCAACACACACACACACACACACACAAACATCACACACAGGATCCAACACACACACACACACACCACACACCCAGGCTAACCAGCCAGGATCAACACACACACACACACCACACACAGAACACAGGGTAACCAGCCAGGATCCAACACACACACACACACACACACAGAACACAGGGTAACCAGCCAGGATCCAACACACACACACACACAGAACACAGGGTAACCAGCCAGGATCCAACACACACACACACACACACACACACAAACACAGGGTAACCAGCCAGGATCCAACACACACACACACACACAACACAGGGTAACCAGCCAGGATCCAGCCAGGATCACACACACACACACACACACACACAGAACACAGGGTAACCAGCCAGGATCCAACACACACACACACACACACACACACACAGGGTAACCAGCCAGGATCCAACACACACACACACACACAACACAGGGTAACCAGCCAGGATCCAACACACACACACACACACAGAACACAGGGTAACCAGCCAGGATCCAACACACACACACAGAACACAGGGTAACCAGCCAGGATCCAACACACACACACACACACAACACAGGGTAACCAGCCAGGATCCAACACACACACACACACAGAACACAGGGTAACCAGCCAGGATCCAACACACACACACACACAGAACACAGGGTAACCAGCCAGGATCCAACACACACACACACACACACACACACAGGGTAACCAGCCAGGATCCAACACACACACACAGAACACAGGGTAACCAGCCAGGATCCAACACACACACACACACACACACAGGGTAACCAGCCAGGATCCAACACACACACACACACACACACACACACAGGGTAACCGAACCACAGGGTAACCAGCCAGGATCCAACACACACACACACCACACGAACACAGGTGCCCAGCCAGGCATCCAACACACACAACACACAAGTGTCCCAACACACCAGGTAACAACACACACAGACACACAGGGTCAACCAGGTTGTGTGTGTGTGGATCCACACACACAGGTCACAGGTTGGCAGAACACAGGGAACAGCCAGGATCCAAACACACACACACACACAGAACACAGGGTAACCAGCCAGGATCCAACCAACACACACACACACACAGAACACAGGGTGTAACAGCCAGGCACCATCCAGGACACCCACACACACACACACAGAACACACACAACACACACACACACACACAGAACACAGGGTAACCAGCCAGGATCCAACACACACACACACACACACACACACAACAACACAGGGTACACCAGGACACACAACACAACCAGCCACACACACACACACACACACACACACCACAGGGACACACACACACACACACACACACACACACACAAGGGTCCATTGGTCACAGGTCCTAGGTTGTGGTGGGTGTGTGTGGTGTACCAGCCATTGGTCCAACACACACTAGGTTGTGTGTGTGTGTGTGTGTGTCTTGTGTCCAGGTTGGTCAACACAGACCACACACACACACACACACAGAACACAGGGTAACCAGCCAGGATCCAACACACACACACACACACACACACACACACCACAGAACACAGGATCCAACACACACACACACACACACACACACACACACAGAACACAGGGTAACCAGCCAGGATCCACACACACACACACACACACACACACAACACAGGGTAACCAGCCAGGATCCAACACACACACACACACACAGAGTTGATAGAGTTAAATCAAGAGATTGAGATTTTACATATTTTAAAGATTCGAACCCTGGTCTTTGCTGGTCTTCTGCACCTCTCCAGTCTGCCTATCCAGTCGAGCCCCTGCCTGGCTGCTCTGGAAGGACACGTAGTGCCCCCTGCTGGGCAGCTCCAGCGGCCCGGGGGAGTCACAGTAGGTGGAGTTACACACACAAACCACAGAGCTGTCCCCAAAACTGCGCGCCACACAGGGTCTGCTGCCACCTGCTGGCAGGAGGGAGGCATGACAAGGGGCGAGATAAAACACTTTCATAAACACATTAAGAAATTACATACAGAGTGTTGCAATGTGAAAAAAGTGACTTGGTTAAGTACTTTGATACAGGCAAATACACACAATGTACTATCAACGCAACAGCATAACTGTGACTTCGATTGAAATTTCATATAGGTGTTCAACAGGATTAAATCAGGCAAAACAGCGGCCCCGTGTGGCTAAAGCGATGTGCTGCTTTGCTTTTGTTTTTTTGTTGCTGGTGTGAAAGAGCTCCTCCTGGCGGTCAAAGCAGTGACACGCACTTTAATTCCTGCACGTCTATAATAATACAGACTTAAAAAAAAAAAAAAAAAAAATATTGTTCAGTACTCGCTCAACAAAACGTGCAGATAAACTCACCCCGCGCCGCAGTGACGACAGCCAGCAGAACGAGAGCGGTCATCGTGGAGTCCATCAGCGCTGTGCAATCCGGCTGCGTGCAGACAGAAGAACCGGCGAGCAGCAAGCACAGCCGGGCTGTATCTTACTAACGCGTTTGATTTAAGGGCCGGGCACACGGCTCAGGAGCAGGAATTACCGACCGAGGGCTTTATAATTGCCGAGGTGTTTGAATAGCATTACCTGAAGCTGAAACAGACGCTTGCTTTTCCAAGACGTGTTCGTTTTCCTTCACTTGCACATCCAGCCTCAGCTTCGTCCGCTTGAATTTCAAGTCACGAGTTTTTTCGTGCAAAAAAACCTAACCTGTAAACGAACTGTGTTTGGATCCCTCTATTTCAAATGAAAAGGTAAATATCGCCTCGGTCCACTTCACTCGCGCTGCAAAACACAACAGCGTCGCTTTTAATTGGAGATCACTACTGCCTGGGCACGATGTCCACTAGCAGCGCACTGCAGTCACAGGACCTTGCCTGCGCGTCAGCACGCACCGTCACCCCCCGCAGTTAAAGGCGCGGCGGAAAAATTCCATGAATTCTCAAACAGCGGCTGGCAGTGTGCGAGAGACGCTGCTTCAGTGTGTTATTAACGTGGTATATTAGTACGATAGGGAAGCATTGTAAAGCACAGAGAGATCTGGTATGGCATAGGGAAGCATTGTAAAGCACAGAGAGGTCTGGTAAAGCATAGGGAAGCATTGTAAAGCACAGAGAGGTCTGGTAAAGCACAGGGAAGCATTGTAAAGCACAGAGAGGTCTGGTAAAGCATAGGGAAGCATTGTAAAGCACAGAGAGGTCTGGTAAAGCATAGGGAAGCATTGTAAAGCACAGAGAGGTCTGGTAAAGCATAGGGAAGCATTGTAAACACAGAGAGGTCTGGTAAAGCATAGGGAAGCATTGGGGGAAACTGCTAAATTATTGTGCAGATTTACTGCAATAAACTTTTAGAAGGGTTGCAATAAAAACCCAAACTGATAACTGCCATGTTAGTAAAGAAAAATTATATTTTATAAAGTGACCGTGTGCGCGCCTGTGTGTGCTCGTGCGCCTGTGTGTGCGCGTGCGCCTGTGTGTGTGTGTGTGCGTGTGTGTGTGTGCAGTGCACTAGTGTATCATCATCATTACACATATGATATTTGGTTTTATTTATTTGAAGAGTTTGAAGTGTATTCCTGAGTTCATACACATCCATCAGGATAGAGAGGCAACTACAGTCTGTTCAATGAGATACAATCCTGCATCCAAAACAGAAACAGTGAACCCCAGAGAATCAGAGAGAGAGAGAGAGAGGGAGTGAGAGAGAGACAGAGAGACAGAGAGTGAGAGGAGAGAGACAGAGAGTGAGAGGAGAAGAGAGAGAATAGAGAGGGGGAGAGGAGGAGAGAGAAGAGAGAGAGGAGAAGAGAGGAGAGAGACAGAGAGAGAGAGAGAGAGAGAGAGAGAGAGAGAGAGAGAGAGAGAGAGAGAGAGAGAGAGAGAGAGAGAGGGAGAGGAGAAGGGAGAGAGAGAGAGAGAGAGAGAGAGAGGAGAGAGAGAGAGAGAGAGAGAGAGAGGAGAGAGAGAGAGGAGAGAGGGAGTGAGAGAGACAGAGAGAGAGGAGAGACAGAGAGAGGGAGAGGGAGAGGAGAGAGAGAGAGAGAGGGGAGAGAGAGAGAGAGAGAGAGAGAGAGAGGGAGAGAGAGAGAGAGAGGGAGAGGAGAAGAGAGGAAGAGGGAGAGAGAGAGAGAGAGAGAGAGAGAGGAGATAATATTGGCTGCAGAGGAGGTTGGAAGCACTCTTTTACACAGTTATAAATACATGGACTAGCCTAGCAGATAACCCTAAAACAAGCAAGCATTGAAAACATGATGAGATTATATTAAAGAAGAGCCGCCCCCTGTTTTAAACACAGTGATAAACTCCTTTTCCTTGAAATATCAAACGCTATGCTGTGCAGTCACTCCAGTGAACAGCATGGCCTCTGGGGCTGGGTCCTGGCTGGGTGACCCGGTATGGAGTTCAGTTCTATGGCTCGGGGCGGTCCAGGTTGAGTCTGGAAAGTCCTGGGGTGGTCTTGCCAGCGCTGGGGGGCTCAGCGAGGTTGAGGGGGATGGATCTGAGGTGCCCCTCCAGGTCCTCACAGCGAGGACTCTTTGTACAGCCCGCTCACACTCTGAGGCCGGTGCTTGGGGCGGCTCTGCTCTAACCTGCCCGGCGACAGCAGCCTCCGCAGCGAGGAAGAGGAGGAGGAGCTCAGGTCTCCGCAGCTCTGCAGGTGCATCCCTTCCTGACGCTGCCCCCTAGTGACCAGCCGGGAGCTCCGGAGGACCTGCAGGCAGGGGGGGAGCGGAGAGAGGGGGCACAGTCACATGCGTCTCAATATTCACACAAGCGCAGGGGCGCCTTCACAAAGCACTGCCCAGCTGAAGACTTCATTTAAACAAGAGAGAAACTCAGTTAACATTGTGCGTACTGCGATCCCGCCCCCTGACCCCCGTGACCTCTCACCTGGTCGACGGGGTTGGCTCCCTCGTGTCTGCGCTTGCTCCCAGCATGCTCCACTCCGGCGGTCAGGTTGCGTTTGGAGCGCTGCAGGAACCGAGACACCAGCCCCCGGGTCACCTTGAGGTCACCGAGAGAGCGAGTCCCCGCCTTCGAGAGGCGGAGCTGAGCCGCGGGGGGGAGGGACTTCAGCGAGGGTGGCTTCCTGCCCTTTCCAGAGCACTTCCTGGAGACCGGGCTGGGAGGAGCCAGGAGAGAATGGGGGAGCAGGCAGGCTTCAGAGCAGGGAGCTGGGGGTAGAGGGGAGGAGGGGAGAGAGGGGGGAGGGGAGGAGAGAAGGGAGAGGGGAGGATAGGATAGGAGAGGAGAGGAGGGGAGGAGAGGACATGGAGAGGGGTATGGAGACGGGAGAGGGAGAAAGAAAGACAGCCCATTATTTTTTAATTGCACAGTGCAGAGAGTTTCAATTCTGATACCAGTGGTGTGTCCCATTCTACCAATTACAGCCTCACCCCATTGCAGTGCTATTGAAGATCATTGGGAAGGGTATAGTGAGCACACTGGGGTCCCATTCTACCAGCCTCACCCCATTGCAGTGCTATTGAAGATCATTGGGAAGGGTATAGTGAGCACACTGGGGTCCCATTCTACCAGCCTCACCCCATTGCAGTGCTATTGAAGATCATTGGGAAGGGTATAGTGAGCACACTGGGGTCCCATTCTACCCAGCCTCACCCCATTGCAGTGCTATTGAAGATCATTGGGAAGGGTATAGTGAGCACACTGGGGTCCCATTCTACCAGCCTCACCCCATTGCAGTGCTATTGAAGATCATTGGGAAGGGTATAGTGAGCACACTGGGGTCCCATTCTACCAGCCTCACCCCATTGCAGTGCTATTGAAGATCATTGGGAAGGGTATAGTGAGCACACTGGGGTCCCATTCTACCAGCCTCACCCCATTGCAGTGCTATTGAAGATCATTGGGAAGGGTATAGTGAGCACACTGGGGTCCCATTCTACCAGCCTCACCCCATTGCAGCTGCCCTATGCTTGTACTGCCATTTCCCCTCAGACAGTTCAGGATGGCTGCCTGCACTTTGTGCTTCACCTGAGTCAGTAGAGGTCTGTGAGGCTTCATCACTGAGTCCCTTACTGCCACGGGAGCCACTGAAATGCCCTGTGAACGAGGAGAGAGAGAGAGAGAGAGAGAGACAGACAGGGAGAGAGACGGACAGGGAGAGAGAGAGAGAGACGTGTTAACCTCTCTTGTGAAACGCATCACCGCCTTGCGCAAGACGCTCTGATCACTCACCGGTGTCACTGGAGCTGCTGAGCCCGGGGTCGCTGTGTGACCTCATGAGGGGGTGGGCCTGTCCCGCAACCTTGACTCTCTCTCTCACTCAACATTGGAGAGAGCCCTTGCGGCGGACCGGAAGCCGTCTGGGCAGACGGGCTGAAACTGCCCGTGACAGCGCTGGCCCGGGGTCGCTGACTGTGTGGGAACATGACTCGGGGTGGGGGGGACAAGGACACCCCCGTTCGGAACGCCGGGGGTGGGGGGCCGGCTCTGGTCGCTGTGGCGACGCTGCTGCTGCTGGGACCCCTGGGAGCCGAGGGAGGAGCCTTTGGAAATGCGGTGGGCCGGGGTGCAGGGCCGCACCTGTATCTCCGGCACCCCCCCGCCATCGCCCCCTAGCTGCTCCAGGCGGGTGCAGCTGCTGGCGGACTGCGTGCTGAAAAGGGGGGGCGGGGGAGGAGTGGATGAGCAGGAGCTGGATCTCTCTCCCCGGTAACAGCGGCCAGCCAGGCTGGAGCCAGGCTGGGGCTCCGGTCTGTACATGGAACGCAGGGACCCCCCCACGCCCACCCCCACGCCCAGCAGACAGGAGTCCTCTGAGGGGGAGCTGTCATCCGGGATGTCCATGATCTCAGACATCAGGAGGGAGCCGCTGTCCATCGAGACTGGAGAGGGGCAGAGGGACAGGCAGAGAGCGCATTATCAGAGACCTAACTGCAGGGTTTTTAAATGAATCTAATTGAAATGCTGCTCCCTCCTCCCCTCCTACCTTCTCCACTGAACACCGTGGAGGTGACCCTCTCACAGGACAGCTCGTTTATGCAGGCTTCGAACACGGTGGCCTGGGGACCAGCAGGACATGTGAGTTACTGTGAACCAAGCAGAGACCCCCCCCCCCCCCCTCACCCTACCCCTACCCCTTACCCCTCTCCGGCTGCCTGCCGGCTCTCTGTCCCATCACAGCCTCGTAGGGAGGAGGGCAGTCTGTGGGGTAGAGAGGGACCGGACTCTCCATCGATCCATTATAGGTGATACTGCAGAGAAGCCGAGAGCAGAGCCACATTTACACTGAGGAGCAGGGCGAGAGTGTGTGTGTGTGTGTGAGTGAGTTTGTCAGTGTGTCAGTGTCAGTGTGTGTGTCTCTGTCTCTCAGTGTGTCTCTCTGTCTCTGAGTGTCTCTCTGTCTGTCTCTCAGGTAGGTACCTCTGTGCGTCGGTCTCAGAGCTGCAGGTGTACTCGGGAGGGTAGTAGGGGGGGGGGGGCACTGGTGGGACGAATTCCTCGAAGTCCATCATGTTGGTCAGAAAGGCGTCCTGCGGAGTGGTGCATTCTGGGTTGACCGAGCGTGAGCGGTGAGGCACCATCTAAACAGGAAACAGGAAACAGGAAAATGGAAAATCAGGAACAGCGATCTCCACACAGACTGACCGCGCAGCTATCTCCACGCAGACTGACCGTGCAGCGATCTCCACGCAGACTGACCACGCAGCGATCTCCACGCAGACTGACCGCGCAGTGATCTCCACACAGACTGACTGCGCAGCTATCTCCACGCAGACTGACCGTGCAGCGATCTCCAGGCAGACTGACCGTGCAGCGATCTCCACGCAGACTGACTGTGCAGCGATCTCCATGCAGACTGACCGCGCAGCGATCTCCACGCAGACTGACCGCGCAGACTGACCGTGCAGCGATCTCCACACAGACTGACCGTGCAGCGATCTCCATGCAGACTGACCGTGCAGCGATCTCCATGCAGACTGACCGCGCAGTGATCTCCATGCAGACTGACCGTGCAGCGATCTCCACACAGACTGACCGTGCAGCGATCTCCATGCAGACTGACCGCGCAGTGATCTCCATGCAGACTGACCGTGCAGACTGACCGTGCAGCGATCTCCACACAGACTGACTGTGGTTAAACTTTTATAATGGAGACTGCAAGAGAGGAGCAAGCAGGATGCATCCCATGGGAAACACTCACAATGTGAAGCAGGTCCAGAGAGAAGATGTGAATGCAGCAGATCACTGTGGAGAGGCTGCAGATAACAGTGGAGAGGATACTGAGACCACAGGCACTGAACAGCAGGTCCTGCAGGGGAGAGAGATATCACTGTACACAGGGAGAGAGATATCACTGTACACAGGGAGACACTGGAGAGGATACTGGGGGTACAGGGTCCGGGTCCAGCTTTATAGGGGTTCAGTTCTATAGGGGTGTAGTTATATATGGTCCGGTTCTATAAGGTCCAGTTCTACAGGGCCCAGTACTTTAGGGGTTCTCCCTCACCTTGAGTGCCATGCGCACGGTGAAGCAGTCCTTGTAGTGGTAGAGCTTGAGAGTGTCTCCGATTCCACAGACACACATCCTCCCAGTCGAGGCAGGCTGGAGATCCTGAACACAGAGACACCAGAGTGAGAGAGGCACACAGCACAGAGACACCACCTCTTTCTCTATCTCTGTATATGCATACACTGTACATTCAAGACTGTAAAGGGAGACACACAGACATACTCTCGCCTATGCTGAATATCTCTGTCACCATATGATGGCAATGCTGGCAGTTCTCTAAGTGAGTTTTCTCAGTGAAATCTCGGGGTCGTTTCCACACACCATGTTACACTTTTCCATGGACTTGACGAACTGAGCGTTCTGACAAGACAGGATGGAACCGGCCAGACTGAGGATCACACACACAGCCGAGAGCAGCATGAACAGCGACACCTGCAGGACGGGAAGAAGGGGAGCAGCGACACGTCGTTACATTTACAAGCCCGTTGGAAGGGCTGGATTTATATTTGAGTAGACCACGCCCCCGACCCCTCCCCCTTCCGTGATGTCACACTCACCACGAGCGTTAGTGGCCGTCTCCACGAGACCACGCCCACCAGCCCCGACACCACCACCTGAGGAGTGAGATGAGAAGGAGTGAGGAAAGAAGAAAGGAGCAAGAGAGGAGAAGGAGAGGGAGAGGGAAATGAGAGGGAGTAGAAGAAGAGCCCCCACGCTGCCCCTTGAGGACGGGGAGAGCGTGGAGCGAGAGAGGGGGCGGGGCCCGGGTACTCACGAAGAAGCCGGCCCAGAAGGGGCAGGCGTGGCGGACCTTGGGGGAGGAGGTGAAGGCCACGGCCACGAAGCTGACCGCCACGATCATGGAGCCCAGACCCATCTGCACCACACCCAGCGCCAGGAGCAGCTGGGTGCGAGCTCGCTGAGCCCCGAGCTGGGAAACACTGCGGGAGAGAGAGAGCCCGGGGCTCAGAGAGTGAGGGGAGAGAGAGGGGGAGGGCATGACAGGGCACAGGGAGAGGGTGGGGGGGATCCAGGAAGAGAGCGGCGCCGGGGAGCCGGGTCCAGACACTTCACACAGTCTCGGGTTTCAAAGGGGAGGTCCAAAAGCCTTCAGGACTGCTGTTCAAACCTTTTTTTTTTTTTTTTAAGGGAGACAAAAATCAGCTGGAAACGTCCAAGAGTGAAATTTGTGAACAGTCTTTACAGTTCTGTCGGTAACGGCCACATTAACCTTTCAGGGTCACAGAAGCAAGTCCAGTCCTTCAGAACCCAGCTCCAGAAATCACAGCGTTTCAGTCCAGAGCTTTCCAGTCTGGTTCAGAGTTCGGATTCTCAGAACCAAACTCAAAAATCGTTCAGAAGCAGGTCCAAGCCCGGATCCCAGAGCCAGGAGAACTCATCCAGAACCTCCAGAAGTCCGATTCATCAGAACACGGTCAAGTCTGAACATTCCAGAACCAAGCCAAACTTTTTTTTTTTTTTAAAAAGGGGTCTGTCTGGTATCATCAGAACCCGGTCAGAACTCAATGAGAATCTTCAGGATCATTTTCAAACCGGTAACAGAAAAAAAGCTTTCTAGATTTAGCGCAACGGTTTTGAATTTGAAAGGGGAGAGGGGTGTTGCTCTTGGGAATTCAGAATGATAATTACACTGCTGAACCAGCTTTTACAAAAGCACCCGTTCGTGAAGCGCAACGCGACGCTGCTTTGCGAGTGTGTGTGAGTGAAAACACCCACTTTCAGGACCCGTGTCTCTGCCTCGGCGTTATTTATAGAGCCTGTCCGTGTCTCCCGAGTCTGCACGGTGACGCGGCGTGCTGAGCTGCAGGGTTCACGGTTTGCACCAGCGCACGCTGTAAAAGCGAATTGAAATAGCCAATAACCACTCGGGTTAAAACAAACAGTGTTAAATGTTTATATTTTGTAGCACTTTTTTATTTTATAAAACCATTGTGTTGCCATGCAAAACTTCCCGAATCACTATATACTGCAGAAAACGTTTCGTGTGAAATAGTGTATCGCGATTAATAATAATAATAATAATAATAATAATTCTGTACAGAATGCACAGCTCCGTGCAGGCGCCTCACACCACGCGGCGGGTCGCGGCAGGGTTACATTGATAAAGCTGATAAGTTGCGCCTCTCTGTCATTCAGCCGGGCTTGCAAAACAGCCAGCGAGATTTGCGTCAGGAGATCGAACCAAAAGTGTAGAAAGAGTGTTTAATTTATAAATTAATAAATCCACGTGGATCGGAATCCCACTCTCTGCTGTTAGGACCCAGCTAGTCAACGCTTTCTCAATCAACCGGCTATTTCCACCCGACCCCTAATTTTCACACTATGGACTCGAATGCAATAAGGCTGGTAATTTAAAAATGCCGGATATTATTGATCGTGCAGATATCCGATCCGAACCCAGCTTCAGAGGTCATTACAGTCAAATATCCAGTTACAACACAACAAATAATAATAATAATAATACTAATAATAACAATAATAATAATAATAAATAATAATAATAATAATAATAATAATAATAAATTGTCTACTCTTCTTGTATTATTCGCTATATCCTCCTGCTTTACCCAGATAAAAATGAAAGAGTTTTTTTGTTGTTTTTTTTAATTGTCTTCAAGCACGGTACACAGTTAAGTTGCAATTGTGTAAAATCCGACTTTTCTCAAGCTGGGCGGCTCTGTGTTCCTCTCTGGGTTTATTTTACTGGTTAATTCCAATGACTGTTAATAACCATCATAGCAATCAGATCACGAATAATAATAATACAGTTATCGAGAGAGAGAGAAGAGAAAACAGACACACGAATCGGCTCTGTCAGCTATGCCTGCTCTATAGAAAGCCTTGTTTCAAATGACTGAGACGCTGCAATACGCTGTTATTGACGTCACGCCTGCATTCGCAATCCCGGGTCCAACCCGAGCAGCGCAGAACGAGCTGCG
This sequence comes from Polyodon spathula, assembly GCF_017654505.1. Classification (NCBI taxonomy): domain Eukaryota; kingdom Metazoa; phylum Chordata; class Actinopteri; order Acipenseriformes; family Polyodontidae; genus Polyodon; species Polyodon spathula. The sequence goes on from NC_054584.1 coordinate 49,205, forward strand.
AGAAAACACGGGAGATCAACGGGCCCGTGAAAACGCGCCGGGCGGGACATGAGCACAAACACAGAAACAAGCATTTCACAGAAGTGCAAACGCAGCACAATATATACCGGGCTTCAACACAGCAGCAGCATCCAGAAAAAAAAATCCACTTTCTATTTTATCATTATTATTATTATTATTATTATTATTATTATTATTATTATTATTCCTCTCTGAGTTTTATTAGACTGTCCCGCAGGAGCACCAATATCACCCCATGAGCATCGTGCCTTATAATCACCCGGGACAGACACCTGAGATGATCCGCAAATAACTGAGATGAAAAACACTCTCTCTCTTCACGAAGCGAGGCGGCCAGGCTGCCTGCCGGGTCTTGGCTTCAGGTTCGGTTCCGTGCTTCTCTCCTCCTCCGCCGAACACGTGAAGACGAGGCTAATTCTGCAGAACCCAAACATAAATAAATAAGAGGCTCAGATCCCAATGATAAGTTTGTATTCCGTTCTCGGTTTCCTTCGCATGGCCGTGTGACCCCCCCCTCAGATTCTGACACACTTCCGACTCCCCGGCACTTTCACGTCATCGATTCGGGATAGTATAATATCCCTGAGACCGGGCGAGAGATTAAAACAACTGCGATAGCGCTGTGACTTCAACATTACATCACTAGATCATGACATCATTATCAAAGGAGTCGCCGCCCCAGCCCAGCACCCCGCAGCGCAGGAGGCAGAGCTCCGTGTCACTCAAGCAGCACGAACCCTCCGAAGCGACGTGAAGGAGGACAGCCGCTTACAAAAACAGCACCTACAGCCCAGCCTGCTGCAGAGCTCCGGGGGGGGGCGGGGGGGGTCCCGCTGTGTAAGAGAGTCCCAATGCACGCTCGACACAGCGCCGCTGTCACAGTTCACTCCGCACAGCACCGTCCCGTCCCTGTCGTGCAGAAGCGTGCATTACAGCCGCAGGGGTGCGTTCAGTGCGCCTGCACCCCGATCTGCACGGCTGG
>NC_054584.1:52707-70207 GCF_017654505.1 Polyodon spathula
AGATCGTCTGACTCTAGAGAGGACTCTGAGACAGAGAGAGAATCCTCGTTTATATCCCACAGGAGAGAGAGGAAGAGACTCCGAGCAACGAGGTCGAAATAGGGGGGGGCCTTTATGAGGGGCTTGCTGCAAATTTAGGAAAATTAGAATACTAAAACTTAATAATATCATAGCTCGGTGAGAGTAGGAAATAGTAAGACAACTGAAAAGTCGGAGAAGGCGACCGCGGTGGTCCATCACCCCCCCCCCCCCCCCCCCCCCCCCCCAATTCCCCCCCCCTCCCCCCCCCTTTCCCCCCCCCCCCCCACCCCGGTCGCTGCGCTGGCTGCGGCGGTCCGCACCGCTTCGTTGGACAGGACCCCCGTGGTGAACTCCGCCTGAGCCTTCTGGAAACTGGCACCGGTGCGGCGGTACAGAGAGTGGATCTGAGGAGAAGCAGACGGGTCAGAACCGAGTCAAAACAGAGAGAGAGAGAGAGAGGAGAGAGGACAGAGACACAGAGAGAGAGTGAGACACACAGAGAGAGGAGAGAGAGATAAAACGTAGAGGTTCTTACTTTCTTCAGCATGATCACACCCACGACAGCAGTGCCAGTGAACATGACCGCAGTGAGCAGCATTATCACAGCCACAGCCACGTTTACCTTCAGGGCAGCGAGGCTAACGATCCAGCCACTGAAACAGGAAGGAGAGCAAAGACCGGCGCTGACTTTACCAAAGGAAAGCATACAGCGTTGTATAAAAAAGCAGCTGCTTCATTCTGTGTGTGTCCCGAGCTAGCTGTGAAACAGGGAGCCCCTTCACTCCCCGCTCCTTCGCTCCTCCCTCCTCCCTCCTCCCTCCTCTCCCCTTCACTCCTCCTTCGCTCCTCCCTCCTCGCATCCCCTTCACTCCCCGCTCCTTCGCTCCTCCCTCCTCGCCTCCCCGCTCCCCGCTCCACTCTCCTCGCTCCCCTCTCCCCGCTCCCCTCTCCCCTCTCCCCTGCTCCCCTCTTTTCCCTAGAGGTTCCCCACTCCCTGCGTTTTGGAGAGGGAGCGAGCCCATTTGAGAGGGACCGGGGCCTCTCGCACCAGAGGGGAGGGGTCTCGGGGAGGGGTTTCTGGGCGCCCCTTGGAGCGAGGGGCACACCCGGCAGAAAAAAAGAGACCCAAACAGCCCTGCAACCCCGCTCCCCTCCCACCCCGCACCCCTCTGGGGAGAGGGAGGAGGGGTTCTGGGGCGTGGTCCCCTCTCCACGTCCCCGGGTAGAGCGCACCCCTTCCTCGAGAGGAGCGCACCACTCTCCCCGCCCCACTGGGGCGTTGGGGAGGAGAGGAGCGAGAGGAGGTGGAGAGGGGCCGCGTCGACGGAGAGGGGGCGGGGACCGAGGGGAGAGGGGCAGGGAGCGAGGGGCTTGAGGGTCAGCGAGAGAGCTGGACTTCGGGGTCAAACCCCTACGGGTGACGAAAGTACTGTATGTCCGTGACTTGAACGAAGAAGACGAAGAAGAAGAAGAAGAAATTGAAGGAGCTGTCACTCCTGCAACACAGAGAGGCGCTGACTGTTACACATCCGGCCAGCTGAGGGCAGCAGACCAGAGAACCCCCCCCTTTCTGTTGGGTCAGAATGGTACAAACCTGAAGGCTTTGTACATGGGCCTGTACCAGCAGAGGAAGGAGCAGGGGGTGAAGATGAGGATCCAGAGAATGGCCAGCCCCAGGCCCACTCCAGCACTGGTGTCCACACAGAAGAGGGCCAGGTTTGCAATGAAGTTGAAGATCAAGGTGCAGCCAGAGACTGTGGGGGAAAGACAGAAGAGCCTCATTATAGCAGCTACCAAACTACCAGCAGGGCTGGGAATCAGACTCCCGCTGCACAGCAGTGTGATCCAGTCCTGCATTCACTAGGAGTTTAATAATGAGACTCCCGCTGCACAGCAGTGTGATCCAGTCCTGCTTTCACTAGGAGTTTAATAATGAGACTCCCGCTGCACAGCAGTGTGATCCAGTCCTAGTTTCACTGATCAAGCTGCTAGTGAAACCTGGACTGGGTGTCTCTGCTGTGCAATAGGAGTCTGATTCCCAGCCCTGATTAGGTAAATTTGATTAAAAAAATGAATTTAAAAAAATATATTTGTAAGTCACCCTGGATAAGGGCTTCTGCGAAGAAATTAATAATAATAATAATAATAATAATAATAATAATAATAATAATAATAACAATAATAATAATAAGCTTTGAACGCCAGCCTCTCAAGCCGAGGGAACGCTGAGCCGCTGCTCTGCTGCTCGCAGCCTGGTTTCAGGAGACTGTAGGTTTCAGGACGCTGCGCAGCACACCAGGCAGGGAGGCTCGGGGGTTTGATACAGCAAACCCCAAACTAGGTCTCCCCGGGGTCCCCCGAACCAGCTTTCAAGCACCCTGAGAAAGAGGCTCCTTGTTCCACTCGGCTTGAGGTTCTGGAACAAGAATCACGTCTAGAACGCTTCTGCAGTCCCGATTCTCCCCAGCAGGGGGCGTGACTCACACATCCAGAAGTAGTACATGGTGGAGACAGTCCTCTGGAAGTCCTGTCCGATCTCCACGCTGATGTCCTGGTAGAAGCAGGGCTGGATGGGGCAGAAGCTGGGGAAGGGGGGCCAGTTATTCTGCCTCGCTGTGGGGGGGGGAGAGACGGGCAGGCGTCACGACAGCAGCAAGGGGGAGCCAGAGAGCACACTGATACCGGCAGGCAGGCCGGCTCCAGTTTATATATTCTTTTTATATTCAACTCGTTTTGTTCACTTCCAGCAAAATCCCAGACTGTTTATTTCAACGTTTAAATTCTCCTCCCTCCCTCCACACTGAAACCTCCCCCCACCCCGAGAGAGAGAGAATCCGGGAAGTGGCTCCATGATAAAGCATCCTCCCCCCCCCCCTCCCCCTCCGGAAACTCACTGGCCTCGTTGCCCAGCCCTGCGCTCTGCAGCTCCCTCTCTCTCCTCTCCAAATCCGCTGCTTTCTTCTCCAGCTCTTCCTGTCTCCGGAGCAGCTCTGCCGTGGCCGCTGCAGTGGCATTGCGGGTCTGTGGCTTCATGAGAGGAGGGGGGGAATGAGACTCCTGCTGCACAGCAGTGTGATCCAGTCCTGCTTTCACTAGGAGTTTAATAATGAGACTCCTGCTGCACAGCAGTGTGATCCAGTCCTGCTTTCTCTAGGAGTTTAATAATGAGACTCCTGCTGCACAGCAGTGTGATCCAGTCCTGCTTTCACTAGGAGTTTAATAATGAGACTCCTGCTGCACAGCAGTGTGATCCAGTCCTGCTTTCTCGAGGAGTTTAATAATGAGACTCCTGCTGCACAGCAGTGTGATCCAGTCCTGCTTTCACTAGGAGTTTAATAATCAGACACACCTGAGCTTGTTCACTAGACACACTGGGGCTGATCAAGCTGCTGTGCAATAGGAGTCTTATTGGCGCCAGCCCTGTATATCGTTAATGTCCTATCCATGGTACGTTTAGCTGTCGGGACGTTTATAAATTTTGGTTGGGTTACCAAAGGGTTTTTAAAAAATCGACATCACAGTCAAATTTAGGACTCATCTAACGGGTTGTTTACTGTCTGAGGAGAGTTGAGACGAGGAGAGAACGTAGTGTCAGTCTAGAGAGAAGAGGAGATTGCGAGATCTGACAAGAGGAGAGAGAGAGAGAGAGAGAGAGAGAGAGGAGAGAGAGAGAGACAGAGAGGAGAGAGGAGAGGGAGAAACAGATAGACAGACAAATAGACAGATAGATAAAGACATTGACAGACAGACGGATAGCTCTGGTACCCCTCGCATGACAGACAGACGGAAGAGCTCTGCCTACCCAGTCGGGAGTGACACACGTCCTCGCGTGTGACACTGTCTGTCCTGTCTGTCCACAGCTGTCTCTCTCAGACGAGACAGACAGGACAGACGGATAGCTCTGGTACCCCCGCTGTTGCAGGAGATCACCTCAGACACAGACAGACAGACAGACAGACGGATAGCTCTGACAGGACAGGACAGACAGACAGACAGACAGACAGACTGACGGATAGCTCTGGTTACCCCTCGCTGTGCAGGAGCTCACACGGGCCTCGAGGAGGTGACAGGACCTGACTGTGACAGTCAGACGGAAGCTGTGGTTGCCCCCTCGAGTGCATGGGGAGCCGACACGTCCTCGACAGGACAGACAGACTACATGGACAGACAGACAGACAGACGGATAGCTCTGGTACCCCTCTGGCACTGTGCCTGCATGGAGCTCACACTGGACAGCGACACGTGACAGACCTGTCTGGTATGTCTGTGTGCCCTATCGGAGACCAGGGGAGCGACACGTCCTGGTACCCCTGCCTGACCTCAACTGGACAGACAGACAGACAGACAGACAGACGATAGCTCTGGTACCCCTCGCTGTGCAGGAGCTCACACTGGACAGACAGACAGACAGACAGACAGACGGATAGCTCTGGTACCCCTCGCTGTGCAGGAGCTCACACTGGACAGACAGACAGACAGACAGACAGACAGACATAGCTCTGGTACCCCTCGCTGTGCAGGAGCTCACACTGGACAGACAGACAGACAGACAGACAGACAGAGATAGCTCTGGGAGCGACCAGTGTGCAGGAGGGTGACCTGTCTGACAGACTGTCTGTCTGTCTGTCATATCGAGACCGTGGGGAGCACCCTCGCTGTGCAGGAGCTGTCTGTCTGTCTGCTGTCTGTCTGTCTATCGAGACCGTGGGGAGCGACACGTCCTCGAGTGTGACGTCATGGAGGAGCCTCACTGCTGCTGTACCTGTGTGGACGAGCCGTGGGGGAGACCCGACCTCTGGGGGTCATGGGATGGGACGGGCCCAGGCTGCTGGGAACCCGACCCCCCGGGGCGACGACCACCCCCCCGACCGGCGTCTGGTTCGCTGGCTCATAGGGAGGGGGTGGCTGCAGGGGGGAGAGAAAAAACATGACATCATCGGAAAGAAAGAAAGAAAGAGAGTGTTGACAGAAACAGCTGGTCTTGCAAAAGCTTTTTACTGAAAATCTTTAGAATAAAAACAATCAATACCTCGAACATGCAGTGGAAAGTGCTTCACCGTTAACTGTTCTATATAAAAACCACGACCCTTGCATGTGTGTGCGAGCCTGCATTAGTGCAAATACTAAAAGAAACAGCTGGTGCAGAGAAGAAAGAGTCGAGAACCGGAGAAAAACACCGACTCCTTCACGATGCAGCTTCACCTCTGAGGAGAACTGTGAGACGAGCGTTCTGAACAGCAGGAGATAGGAAAAGAAAAGAGAGAGGCAGAGGAGAGAGAAAAAGAGGGAGGGGGACAGAGAGAGAGAGGGAGGGAGGGAGGGGGAGAGAAAGAGAGAGAGAGAGATCAGTTGGATCTCACACCTACCTCAGGGTCTGTGTTATTTTTCTTCTTGGTCTTTGCCATGGAAAGCTGGTAAAATCTCTGGAAATAGCTGTGTGTGAATCCCGTCTCCTCACCTGAGCTGCTGTGTGTGAATCCTGTCTCCCCACCTGAGCTGCTGTGTGTGAATCCTGTCTCCCCACCTGAGCTGCTGTGTGTGAATCCTGTCTCCTCACCTGAGCTGCTGTGTGTGTGTCTGTCCTGGACTCTCTCTCTCAAACACACACACATGCAAAGCAGAGACACTTACAGGGGAGTGAGATCTCTATACACTGTGTGTGTGTGTCTCACAGTTCTACAATTTACTTTGGTATTCACGCACACACACACTGTGAGGACGCTGAGCTAAGCCAGCCTGTGTAATCACAGAGAAGCGTTGCTGTGTGTACATTCCTGCAGAGCGGGGCAGACACATGCACGCACAAGAGGATGCCCGCGGGCGTCACACTCACCCCGCGGCTGCTGTCAAAAGGGTTGTAGAGATCGAGGGTGGCATAGCCTGTGCTGGGGGTGTGGTGCTGTGTCACAGCAGGGTCCTGACAGGGGAGTGGGAGGGAAGACACAACACATTCATCAAGGAGTTCACTTTAACTTGTCATGCGCATGCGCTCCCATTGTCTCTCTCTCTCTCTCTCTCTCTCTCTACAGGGGCGGAAGGACCCTCCAGTCAAACGAAATAAAATCACTGGGGAAATACTGGAAACTTTATTCTGAGCAACCGGCAAATCACAAGCCAGGCCAGGTCTGCAGGAAGAGCAAGAGGCGCAGGACAGGCATCTTAACACACTGCGTTACTATCATTATTATTATTATTATTATTATTATTAAACACGCAGCAGGGCTAAATCGCACCGCCTCTATAACCAGAGAAAGAGCACCGCACTACACAACGCTTGCACAGTTCACGGTCTCAGCGTTACTTTGCCAGATCGCTTCATTTGCAATCGGCAGCTCCCGAGTTTATATTCTTCTAAATAATCACCAGGAAACATTTCCTCACCTGAAAAGGATTGGCGGTCTCTGTCGGATCCGGAAACCGCGTATACTGAGACATCCTCCCCGCCGGGTGTGGGACTCAGCTCTGGGAGATTATTCCGTGTATCCTGCTGTATATTAATACAGAAATTATTATTATTATTATTATTATTATTATTATTATTATTATTATTATTATATATCGTGTTTACACACCGCGAAAAGATAATACCTCCTAAACAGTACCTCTGGCGGTGTGATAATAATACAGAAATACGACACTAATACATTATTATTATTATTATTATTATTATTATTATTACCTTTTGCTGATAAAAAAAGACTTCCCCAAAAAACAAAGCGGGCGAGAGAGATCGTGAACAGCAATAACGCGCCTCCTTTAATTATTCACTAACTGAGCTCAATAATTAGCTGCAATTATATACACATATATACTATATAATATAATATATATTAAGAGTTATATTATAAAATCCAGCCCAGATGTGACGTTGCCCTGGAAACGCGATCGAGCTCCTGTCTCGAGCTAGCTCGCCTCTGCAGCAGAGCCTCGAGAACAAGCGCGCCCCCAAAATCTCCGAATAAATCCACAGTATAAATATATAGAGGGGGGGCGGGGGGGTAACTCTGGGGATGTATCCCGCGGTCTCTGTCGTGTCTGGGATCGGATTGTATTTAAATGCCTCCTCCAGCTCGCTTTCGCTTTCGCTCCACGGCTGCAGATTGTTGATTCACAGAAGAAACGAGGAAGTGGGGTCACCTGACGTGAGGGTGCACGTGACGGGGGGGGGGGGGGGGGGGGGGGGGGGAGTATAATTCCCCAAACGAAAGCAGCGGCTGCTGCAGCTGCGCGACACGTCTGAATGAAAGCTCAGTTGATTTCATTACAGAAATGCAGTAATTTGAATGCGTTTCACCTCTGTGGCCGCTCGATGGCGCTCGTTCACCCACACGCACACACGCATAATTAAGTAAAATCAAACAAATAAAAGCATCATCTATTCAGCCACACGGGGGCAGCAGTGCAGCGCCGAATAGCAGGACCCGATGGAGGGCGGGGCGGGGTACAGAAAGCTCTCTGGCTGAAATGCGTGGAAAAGTCACCACGCAGAAGCCAAATTAACGACTAGCACATGTTACCCCCCAAAAAACAGCCCGTGTTATTCGGGCAGCTTCACCGCGTTTTGAACTGGCTTCGTCTACCTGTTGTTTGCACTTTCTCTTTGCCGATATTGTTATGATAACTTGCTCTAATTTTATGCATCGCAAATGTTAAGTCTAAATCATCGAATGACGTCAGTACAGCTGCTGCTGTGTAATTTTGTTCAAAGAAAAACTGATTTGCTGATTAACGGGTTACTTAAGAAACCAAAACGCAAACCAAAATAAATACAAGCCCTCCACGAGATGAATCGCCTCAGCGCTGGCAAAGGCAACTGCTTGAATTGTGTTTATTGATCCCCACGTATGAGCTCAGTGGTTAGAGCGCTGGGCTGCAGTGTGGAAGGCAGTGGGTTTGAGTAGCTCAGTGGTTAGAGTGCTGGGCTGCAGTGTGGAAGGCAGTGGGTTTGAGTAGCTCAGTGGTTAGAGTGCTGGGCTGCAGTGTGGAAGGCAGTGGGTTTGAGTAGCTCAGTGGTTAGAGTGCTGGGCTGCAGTGTGGAAGGCAGTGGGTTTGAGTAGCTCAGTGGTTAGAGTGCTGGGCTGCAGTGTGGAAGGCAGTGGGTTTGAGTAGCTCAGTGGTTAGAGCGCTGGGCTGCAGTGTGGAAGGCAGTGGGTTTGAGTAGCTCAGTGGTTAGAGCGCTGGGCTGCAGTGTGGAAGGCAGTGGGTTTGAGTGGCTCAGTGGTTAGAGAAAGCTGGGCTGCAGTGTGGAGGCAGTGGGTTTGAGTAGGCTCAGTGGTTAGAGTGCTGGGCTGCAGTGTGGAAGGCAGTGGGTTTGAGTAGCTCAGTGGTTAGAGCGCTGGGCTGCAGTGTGGAAGGCAGTGGGTTTGAGTAGCTCAGTGGTTAGAGCGCTGGGCTGCAGTGTGGAAGGCAGTGGGTTTGAGTAGCTCAGTGGTTAGAGTGCTGGGCTGCAGTGTGGAAGGCAGTGGGTTTGAGTAGCTCAGTGGTTAGAGTGCTGGGCTGCAGTGTGGAAGGCAGTGGGTTTGAGTAGCTCAGTGGTTAGAGTGCTGGGCTGCAGTGTGGAAGGCAGTGGGTTTGAGTAGCTCAGTGGTTAGAGCGCTGGGCTGCAGTGTGGAAGGCAGTGGGTTTGAGTAGCTCAGTGGTTAGAGCGCTGGGCTGCAGTGTGGAAGGCAGTGGGTTTGAGTAGCTCAGTGGTTAGAGAAAGTGCTGGGCTGCAGTGTGGAAGGCAGTGGGTTTGAGTAGCTCAGTGGTTAGAGATTGCTGGGCTGCAGTGTGGAAGGCAGTGGGTTTGAGTAGCTCAGTGGTTAGAGCGCTGGGCTGCAGTGTGGAAGGCAGTGGGTTTGAGTGGCTCAGTGGTTAGAGTGCTGGGTTGCAGTGTGGAAGGCAGTGGGTTTGAGTAGCTCAGTGGTTAGAGTGCTGGGCTGCAGTGTGGAAGGCAGTGGGTTTGAGTGGCTCAGTGGTTAGAGCGCTGGGCTGCAGTGTGGAAGGCAGTGGGTTTGAGTGCTCAGTGGTTAGACAGTGTGTTTGACTGGGCTGCAGTGTGGAAGGCAGTGGGTTTGAGTAGCTCAGTGGTTAGAGTGCTGGGCTGCAGTGTGGAAGGCAGTGGGTTTGAGTAGCTCAGTGGTTAGAGTGCTGGGCTGCAGTGTGGAAGGCAGTGGGTTTGAGTAGCTCAGTGGTTAGAGTGCTGGGCTGCAGTGTGGAAGGCAGTGGGTTTGAGTAGCTCAGTGGTTAGAGTGCTGGGCTGCAGTGTGGAAGGCAGTGGGTTTGAGTGGCTCAGTGGTTAGAGCACTGGGGCGCAGTGTGGAAGGCAGTGGGTTTGAGTGGCTCAGTGGTTAGAGCGCTGGGCTGCAGTGTGAAGGCTGTGCTCTACAAGGCTCGCAGTGAGAGGAGTATTCAGCCTTTAAACAGCCGTGTCTGCTCAACGACTCTCAGAGGCTGCAGACACTGAGATCAGAGCACACAGAGCCGCTTTGAATGCCCGGTCGCTCGTGGGGGGGCTCTGCTGTTCTCATGCTTACACCATTACAATGCACTGCTGTTTATCACCTTTACTAAGGCTTGAAGTATGTGAACAGAAACTCCTCTCCTGACTCATCGAGACGCAAAGCTCTGCCAGCTGTACAAATGTGCAACGCTAGAGGGCGCTGTTTGACAAGCACGTTGGAATTTCACAGTCTCCAGTTTTTGTAGCAGTAGCTTCTGGAATCTGCTAAAGCGTAGATCAGGTAACAATGCGTTTGCTGAAGAGCTGGATAATTGACCTCAATTAGCAAACCCCCCCCCCCCCCGGGGTCAGTGCTGCGCTTCCCTGTGCTCTCGCCTCTTGTCCCGCAGAACACCTTTGAAAGGGCAGGAAGCTGAGCCTCCTTCACGATCTTGGACGCGCTCCCGGCTGGCATGTCAGCTCGGAGGAGCTGTCAGGAGTCGGGTTACCTGCGTCGAAGGATTAATCATCTCTGTTCACAAGGGATCTCATCAGCAACAACAACACACGGTAGGGCCTCTTTTTTTAATAATCAGACAAGAATTTCTTTTCTTTTTTTTTTAACAGACCCGAGGAGCCCCTGTTTCAAACTGTTTCTCCATCAAAGCAAATCCTCTGCAGTTACTCGATTTGGCACTAGGGGTCAAACTTGAGCCTCTCTCCCAGTCTCTCAGCTCTAACCACCAAACCCCACTGCCTCCCTCCCAGTCCCTCAGCTCTAACCACTAGACCCCACTGCCTCCCTCCCAGTCCCTCAGCTCTAACCACTAGACCCCACTGCCTCCCTCCCAGTCCCTCAGCTCTAACCACTAGAGCCACACTGCCTCCCTCCCAGTCCCTCAGCTCTAACCACTAGACCCCACTGCCCCTCCCTCCCAGTCCCTCAGCTCTAACCACTAGACCCCACTGCCTCCCTCCCAGTCCCTCAGCTCTAACCACTAGACCCCACTGCCTCCCTCCCAGTCCCTCAGCTCTAACCACTAGACCCCACTGCCTCCCTCCCAGCCTCTCGCTTATTACAGTGTGGCGTCCCTGTTCACTTTGATGTATATGTATTCCCAGACTGACCCGCCCGCTCTCTCCTCTCCAGCTGTGTTGGAAAGCGGGGGGTGGCATCGTTGCAGAGAGCCGCTGGGTGAACAGGATAATTAAACGGGCTCGCTGAGAGATGGAGAGACAGCGGAACTCTTGAACTGAAGAGCGCAGTAATCTAATCCTCTCTGAGACTTCCCTGGAGCCTGGGCCGGATCACTCAACACTCAGCTCTGTATCCCTCCACCCAGCCATGATACCTGAGCACTGTCTCTCCCTCTCTCCTGCTCTCTCTGTCTCCTTCCCCCTCTCCCTCTCTCCTGCTCTCTTTCTGTCTCCTTCCCCCTCTCTCCTGCTCTCTCTATCTCCTTCCCACTCTCCCTCTCCCTCTATCTCCTTCCCACTCTCCCTCTATCTCCTCTCCTCTCCCCCTCTCTCTTCTCCTCTCCTCACTCTCCTCTCTCTCCTCTCCTCTCCTCTCCTCTTCTCTCCTCCCCTCTCCTCTCCTCTTCTCTCCTCCCCTCCCCTCTCCTCACTCTCCTCTCCTCTCCTCTCTCTCCTCTCCTCCCCTCCCCTCTCCTCACTCTCCTCTCCTCTCCTCTCTCCTCTCCTCTCCTCCTCTCCTCCTCTCTGATCTCATGTCACAGTACCTCTCATTGTCAGGTTGTTATTTTCTTCCCCACTTGGAGACTCACGTGGACTCCTCCTTGTTCCTTGATGCTGTGTCTCTGTCAGTCTGCTCTTCAGATACGAGGTCAAGTCAAGTTTACAGACACTTCAAAGGAAGCCTTTGTGAGATAGCGGAAGTTTTTTTGTTTTTTTTGGTGACTTTCTCTCTAAACCCTGTCTGTCGCTCCCACCTCCCTCCCTCTCTCCCTCCCTCCCTCTCCCCCCCTTGGGAGGGAGAGTGGGGGGGATCCCACCCCCTCCCTCTCTCTCTCTCTGCAGAAACTTGATCAGGTGAATGTGTTTTCCGGGGCTGCCCAGGCTGTGACGAGATTGTACAGAGCTCTGAGATGAGACCGTGCTCCTAATCTCGGGTTCAACTCCGGTCCCACTGCAGGGTATAGAGCGCACACTGGGGTCCCATTATACCAGCCTCACCCCATTGCAGTGCTATTGAAGATCATTGGGAAGGGTATAGTGAGCACACTGGGGTCCCATTCTACCAGCCTCACCCCATTGCAGTGCTATTGAAGATCATTTGGGAAGGGTATAGTTAGCACACTGTGGTCCCATTCTACCAGCCTCACCCCATTGCAGTGCTATTGAAGATCATTGGGAAGGGTATAGTGAGCACACTGGGGTCCCATTCTACCAGCCTCACCCCATTGCAGTGCTATTGAAGATCATTGGGAAGGGTATAGTGAGCACACTGGGGTCCCATTCTAGCAGCCTCACCCCATTGCAGTGCTATTGAAGATCATTGGGAAGGGTGTAGTGAGCACACTGGGGTCCCATTCTACCAGCCTCATCCCATTGCAGTGCTATTGAAGATCATTGGGAAGGGTATAGTGAGCACACTGGGGTCCCATTCTACCAGCCTCACCCCATTGCCGCTGCCCAATGCTTGTGCTCCCATTGCCCCTCAGTGTAATGCAGCCCCAGTGCATTGCAGGGCCCCTGTCTGCATTGCTATTGAAGATCGTTCTGGAAAGGCAGTGGAGTTGTTCAGCAGGGAGGGTCACACCTCCCCCCAGAGCTCGCAGGGCAAGGGGGGTGTGTGAGGAGACTCTGAGGGGGATGGGGGGTGGGGGGACACAGAGCACATTTCATTCTTGTTTTACACAACACCAATAAAAAACAAGACGAGGCGTGAAAGGACAGGGTTTCGGGTGATTGCAGCTCCAAGGCAGGAGAGATTTTGTTTTTTTATGACCGCTGCTTGCTGAGTTAGGAGTGAGTGCCGAGACGAGACCAGCTGTGTTTAAACTGTTCCCATCCACTCTCCACTTTCGGACTCTCTTCTAAAAGGCTGAGTGAGTCTCTGAAGCTGCTTTGGTTGTTTGTTTTTTTTTTGCCTGTGTGCTGAGTAATAAAATAATTGCTTTGTGATTCACAGAGCTCGTACATCAATGCTTACCAAACTGGTCTCCTGCCTCTCCGGTCCAGCTGCCTGTCCCGCTGTGAGAGAAGAGAGAGAGGGAGAGAAGAGAGAGAGAGAGAGAGAGAAGAGAGAGAGAGATGAGGAGGAGAGGTCGTGAGAGAGTAACTGTCGCTACCCCAAATATTGTAAGGAGGACAGGAGGCCAGGACTACAGTCCGTACGGGGGAGGGAACCTTTTCCTTTGTGTGTGTGTGTGGGGGTCTCCTGATGTCAGGGGCCCCCGCCCTTGGAAAAGGGAATGTGTGTGTGTGGGGGGGGAGGGTGTCCTATGAGAAAGCCTCGCTGCTCCTCTCCGTTACAATATAGCATGGGGGGTAAAGGGGGGGGTCGATACGGTTCAATGAACAGCAGACAAAGAGGCAGGAACAGCCGTCCCTCATCTACTCACAATAAATAAAAGTGAGGGAGTGACTGACTGCTGCTAACTGTGTGTGTGTGTGTGTGTGTGTGTTGTAGTGCTTGTGTCACTTCGGGGTGATTACCTCCCTTCACCTGCATTGGACGACTTGGGTCGTTGGGGGTGGGGGGGTTCGTCTCGGTTTCTCAGTCCATGGGGGGGTGGTCCGGCACGGCGATGTGAACGCATGTGTGTGTGTGTGTGTGTGTGTGTGCGTGTGACACACGACGATTGTACACCACTCACACAAACACACAAAATCCACGCACACTCACACTCACACCCATCAAGCACGTCCACACAACCCACCACTCACACAACTCACACACACCACACACACACTATACTACGCGCACACTCACACACACACAACACCACAAACTGTGTGTGTGTGTGTGTGTGTGTGTGCGTGTGTGTGTGTGTGCGTGTGTGTGTGTATGTGTGTGTGTTAGTGTGCACACCTAGGTCTGTGATTTCTACAACATCAGATGTGAGGCCTAAGTCTAAGTCCATTTTCTTTTGTAAACGAAACCAAGGTGAAACAAGAAATTTTTCTTTGTTCTTTAAGAAAGCGGATGTCTTGTTGTGCTCCAGTGGTTCGGAGATTGAGAGGAGGCAGCGTGGTCTAGCGGTTAGAGCTGAGGGACTGGGAGGGAGGAGAGCCTGTGCTTTTAATCTGGCTGTCCAGTAACGCTCCTGCCCTTCACCGCGGGAGGGATTATAATGAGATGGAAGCCTCTCTAACGAGCACTGCATGAAAAATGGCTCCAGAACATCAAAAAGCAGAACAGATTTTAAAACCTGTTTTTTTTCGTCTGGTTGGTTTGCTCGCATCTCCCACAGAGCAGCTTAATGAAGCTCACTGATAGCAGGGGAATGCATAGGGAAGCATTGTAAAGCACAGAGAGGTCTGGTAAAGCACAGGGAAGCATTGTAAAGCACAGAGAGGTCTGGTAAAGCATAGGGAAGCATTGTAAAGCACAGAGAGGTCTGGTAAAGCACAGGGAAGCATTGTAAAGCACAGAGAGGTCTGGTAAAGCACAGGGAAGCATTGTAAAGCACAGAGAGGTCTGGTAAAGCACAGGGAAGCATTGTAAAGCACAGAGAGGTCTGGTAAAGCATAGGGAAGCATTGTAAAGCACAGAGAGGTCTGGTAAAGCACAGGGAAGCATTGTAAAGCACAGAGAGGTCTGGTAAAGCATATTAAAACACAAGGTAAACTAACCCTTGTAAAAGTGTCCCACAGTGAAAGCACAGCACAGTGTGCTAAGCACAGTCACACACACACACACAGTGATGGATTGGGCTCTCTGCATCCCAGCTGCTCCTGCAGCTGCAGGCGCTGGAAGTCGAGGAGTGACAGGCCCTCGTTAAGGACGGGACAGCCGTTTGAAAGGTGGAAGTGAGGAGGAGGGGGGGGGGACCTCCCCCTCTCTCTCCTCTCTCTCTCCTCTCTCTCCTCTCTCTCTCCTCTCTCTCTCTCTCTCTCTCTCTCTCTCTCTCTCTCTCTCCTCTCTCTCTCCCTCTCTCTCCCTCTCTCTCCCCCTCTCTCTCCCCTCTCTCTTTCTCTCTCTCCCTCTTTCTCTCTCTCCTCTCTCCCTCCTCTCTCTCTCTCCCTCTCTCTCTCTCTCTCTCTCTCTCCTCTCTCTCCTCTCTACTCTCTCTCGCTCCCGCTCTCTCCTACTCTCTCCCATCTTCGATACGAAATGGTCTGGAGAGAGTGCTTTACAATACCAGGGAACAGTCAGACTGAATCGGTTCCTATTGGATAATAAAGACAGCGTGATGTCATCGAGTCAAACGCATGCTTTATTTCTTCAGCAAACATCAACGCCTGACATTCACCTCAAAACCAGCACAAGCAAAACGTTCTAAAAACACACAAAACACATTCTGTATAAAATATTAACAAAATAAATATCAGTTTAAAAAAATGAAGCAATAGTGGACAGGCTGACAAAGACACAGGATATATCTGAGCAGCTTAAACACACACAGACAGCAGCTAATAAACAAACTAATAGAGACGCCGTCACTGGAACACAGAGAAGCCTCTGCTGGTGTGATAGTCCTGCTGCACTGACAGCTTTTCTACTGAAGTGTTAGAGCTGTGAACACAGGCTGCGCACAACTGGACTCACAGAACAAGCTTCTGAAACTGTGAGGCATTGAGAGACTGTCTGTGTGTGAGTGAACACAGACTTTGACAACTCCATGGTGTGTCTCTGGTGTCTGTGTGTGCTGTGTGTGTGTGTGTGTCCGTGTGTGTGTTGTGGTGTGTGTGTGTGTGTGTGTGTGTGTGTGTGTGTGTGTTTGTGTCAGTGTGTGTGTGTGTGTGTGTGTGTGTGTGTGTGTGTGTGTGTGTGTGTGTGTCAGTGTGTGTGTGTGTCTGTGTGTCAGTGTGTGTGGTGTGTGTGTGTGTGTGTGTGTTGTCAGTGTGTGTCACAGTCACAACACCCACACACTACACAGTTGTGTGTGTGTGTGTGTGTACTGTGGACCCAGATTGTGTGTCGATGAGTGTCGTGTGCGTTTGTGGGTGTGTGTGTGTGTGTGTGTGTGTGTGTGTGTGTGTGTGTGTGTGTGTGTGTGTGTGCAGTGTGTGTGTGAGTGTCAGTGTGTCAGTGTCAGTGTGTGTGTGTGTGTGTGTGTGTGTGTGTGTGTGTGTGTGTGTGTGTGTGTGTGTTGTGTGTGTGTGTGTGTGTGTGTGTGTGTTAGTGTGTGTGTGTCAGTGTGTGTGTGTGTGTGTGTGTGTGCTCAGTGTGTCAGTGTGTGTGTGTGTGTGTGTGTGTGTCAGTGTGTGTCACACAGTCACAAGTACACAGTCACACACAGTTAACAGCACAGTGTTTCAAGTGTGTGTGTGTGTGTGTGTCAGTGTGTGTGTGTGTGTGTGTGTGTGTTTTTGTGTGTGTGTGTGTGTGTGTTTGTTGTGTGTGTTGTGTGTGTGTGTGGTGTGTTCAGTGTGTGTTGTGTGTGTGTGTGTGTGTGTGTGTGTGTCAGTGTGTCAGTGTCAGTGTGTGTGTGTGTGTGTGTGTGTCACTGTGTGTGTGTGTGTGTGTGTGTGTGTGTGTGTGTGTGTGTGTGTGTGTGTGTGTTGTGTGTGTGTCTGTGTGTGTGTGTGTGTGTGTGTGTGTGGTGTGTGTGTGTGTCAGTGTGTAGGGATGGCTCTGTGATAGGAGGGGGGTAGCTGGTAGATCTTGCTGTTCCAGTTTGATTCAGATCCTAATGAAAGTGTTTCCTCTTCGTTGTTGGTTTGTTCTTGCTTGTTCTCTCCTCACTCTCTCGTGTACACTCTGGTGCAGATCACATCATCAGCTCTCATCGTCTGAAAACCACAAAGAAACGACAGAGGGGTCTGGTAAAGCAGAGGGAAGCATTGTAAAGCACAGAGAGGTCTGGTAAAGCATAGGGAAGCATTGTAAAGCACAGAGAGGTCTGGTAAAGCACAGGGAAGCATTGTAAAGCACAGAGAGGTCTGGTAAAGCATAGGGAAGCATTGTAAAGCACAGAGAGGTCTGGTAAAGCATAGGGAAGCATTGTAAAGCACAGAGAGGTCTGGTAAAGCATAGGGAAGCATTGTAAAGCACAAAGAGGTCAGAGAGCTTCAGGGGAAGCTTATCAGTGTCACACTGGTTCCAGTGCGCGCAACGCTTATACGGCTCCCCCGTCCGCGACGCACGCGCCCCCTCACCAGTATGAGTTCCCCATCATTGGTTATCTCGCGGGTCCAGGAGGTGTGGGGCCCCTCCCCCTTCAGCAGGGTCTGCACACAGCGGATTCGGGAGTCTGTGTCCCAGCAAGGGGAGCTCTGTGAGGGGAGACACGGAGGGGGGGGCTCGTCAGTGAGGTCCAGTTAGATATTTATACAGAGCAGTCACAGCATCTCACTGCGTCTCACAGGACACAAGCTTGCAGCGTCAACAAGTTCTACAAAATAATTAGATTTAGACACACAGATAGAGAGGGATGGGAATAAGACTCCTATTGCACGGCTGTTTGACCCAGTCCAACTTGATTATCCCCAGTGTGTCTCCCTCCCCTCCTCTCTGTACCAGGCAGGGTCTCCCGTCCACGGTCTGCTCGGTGAAGTCCTGCCCCACAGTGAAGCTGATCTCAGTGGTCCGCACTGTGGTCGAGGTCTTGATGTAGAACGACTCCCCGTCCTGCCGGATCTCCACCGCAGGCTTGGAGGCAGCGGCCACAGCGATCTTCCGCAGCATGACATTCACCGCTGAGAGAAAGAGAGGGGGGCAGAGAGAGGGAGAGAGAGATACACGACCTACATCTAGCTGTAGGGGCAGGACACGGCCTAGGAGGTTGGCGTCAGAACCTCCGTTATACGCCTGCATCGTCTCTATCATCGAGTCGACGCAATCGCTATCATAGATCCACCACTAAAGAAAAAGCGACTACTTTAGGGACACACCGACAAGGTGAGAGAGAGAGCGAGAGAGAGGAG
>NC_054584.1:70707-83207 GCF_017654505.1 Polyodon spathula
CAGCGTCCTGAAACCAGGCTGCAAGCCGCAGATTAGATGTGGGAGATTCAGATCTGTGTGTTTTGAGTGTTAATGTGTTGTGTGTGTTTTTTTTTTGTTTTTGTTTAACCCTTTCCAGTCTGCCAAGATTTTTAACTACGCTGGCTGGAAGAAGACCTGCAATGCGATCTTCATCGTGTTCGCCGCGGTCTTCATCATCACCAGGCTGGTCATCTTCCCCTTCTGGTGAGACGCAGTACTGCACCGGCTGTCTCTCTGTGCTGTGCACGTGTGTAACGGGCTGGGAGTGTGTGTGTAACGGGCTGTATCTCCGTGTCTCTCCCCCAGGATCCTGCACTGCACTGTGGTGTACCCCTTGTCCATTTACCCCCCCTTCTTCGTGTATTACTTCTTCAACGGGCTGCTGATGGTGCTGCAGCTGCTGCACCTGTTCTGGGCTGCGCTCATCCTCCGCATGGCGCACAAGTTCGTGACCGGCAAGGTGAGACGCGCCCGCTGGCTGCTGGGTAACCTTGCGGTCCTGCTGCTTATATACATATATACATATATACACACACACACCTTTTGCTAAATGGCATTGCCTTTTATGTTTTGCGCAGTTCGTGGACGACGAGCGAAGCGACAAAGAGGAGACTGATAATTCCGAAGAGGAGGAGGAGGAGGAGGAGAAGAAGAAGAAGAGAGGCAGGGTGAGGGAAGTCAAGGAGACTCCCCGGAACGGGCCTGTGCAAAACGGACACCCCACCACCACCAACAACAACAACCGAAAAAACAACTAGAGGAGAGAGGAGAGAGGAGAGAGGAGAGAGGAGAGAGGGGTGAGAGGAGAGAGGGGTGAGGGGTGAGGGGTGAGGGGAGGCAGAGACGAACGGCGACGACAGCTGTTTGCAAAAACAAAAGTATGGAAAGAAAATCGAGATAGCAGAGCAGATAGCACGCTTTAAAAAAATGTAAATAAATAAAAAAAAATAACAGCAGCAATACAGAATTGAATTGGGCGCACGGGTCACAGTTCGGAGCGCCAGCCTCGGTGCTTCCGCTGTCTCTAGAAAGCCTCTGATAGCGCTTAATGATTCAGAAGAAGCTCTGAAGGCATCGTCTTGATCAATCCATTCAGTTGAGAGCAGCTCCTGCGTTGAAACCCAGCGCTGGGCTCTCTGAGCCTGACTGGGCTGCAGGGTGTGATCGTCAGGGTCCGGGGGGAGAGGGACGGGGTCTAATCCTCTTTCTAATCCATTCAAACACGTTTAAAACGTGCGCTCGGCAGCAGCATTCTATTAAAACCAGCTTCACAACAGTGGCAGCTCGTTCGCTTCAATCACAGCCGCTGTTTGAGAGTCAATTAAAACAGCTGCACTATTATTATTGTTATTGTTCTGTTATTGTTCTGCTGAGGTCACGTCAATTTCGATGCCTTGTTGAAGGAACTGGAATTGGGAAGAGGAAGTGACCCGGCCCGGCTGCGCTGTCCTTGTCCAGGTGCTTGACTCGTGTCTCTCGTGTCTTCGCTGGCTCACGATCACGGAGGACTGTGACAGCGTCGCTCCCAGAGCCTGCTCAGATCTGAGCGCGGGTTCCCCGTGTCTCTGTGCAGGAGCAAGGCTGAGCTGACTGGCCAGCAGGGGCAGCTAGTGTTTGTAATTGTAGTCTCTTCTTGCTCCTTGGTGCTCTCTCTCTCTCTCTAGCAATCCCTTAAACCCAAAGCAGCCTCTCTCATTGCTCCCGGCTCCTCTTCTGTGTTTGGACCAGTAACGAGCCCCCCCAGGAATCAATTAATAATTAGTCAGTCGAGTCTGATAACGGTTACAATAACATCAAGAAACTAACCCTCTTCATGCAGGAAAAAAATGAATGAATACAAGAGGAGAAATGAATGAAGCTTCCTTGTGGTAGAAGAGCCCGGACCCCACGCTGCAGCACGGCTCCACGAGACACTTCATTGAAGAGATTCAGGCGCAGTGCGGACACTGGGACATTTCTAATACCTTGTTTTTTTAGGGTTTTTTTTTTTTCTTGTTTTGCTGCTTTTATCAAAGTGCCTTCACCAGCTGCCATCCCTTATTCCTCTCGCTCCCTCCTTCCTTCCCCTTATCCCTCTCCTCCTTCCCCCCTCATCCCTTTCTTCCCCTTGTCTCTCCTGCTCCCTACTAAGCCTTATCCCTCTCCTTCTCTCCTTCCATTCCCAAACTCATGACGAATGCCTGCTTTGTCCCAAAGACATTTCTTTGCTTGTTTTGTTTTTTAATTTTTTACTAAAATAATGTGACTACTACTACTATTATTATTCAATAGTGGGATTTCGTGTGCCCTAAACTTCACACGCACGCAGCAGTAGTCATCGCGTCGTCACACTACCGAGACCCCAAACTTGCTCCTTATGTAAATAACGAGGGGGGGGGGGGGGGGGGGCCGGGGTCCCGCCGATTCAGGGTCTGGCGGGGTGGAGGTTTCAGTGGCTGGTTCACATCGCTAATTTAGAACAGGGTGCACTCACGCAAGACAGTCAGCGCTTTCTTTCAGCATGAAAAACAAAAACAACTCAAACTCTCATTCATGTTCTCTGTTTAACACATGCAAAACTTGCATCGTTTATTATAATACATATAAGAACAGAACAGCGAATACAGCACTGAGAACTCAAACTGGACCTGTTTCCAGCACTGTCACATACACTGCATCAGCAACACAGAGACCTCAGGAGATACAGAGAGAGATTCAACACACTGGGAGAGCAGGACCACAGCAAAGAGATCTCAGAGATACAGAGAGAGATTCAACACACTGGGAGAGCAGGACGACAGCAAAGAGATCTCAGAGATACAGAGAGAGATTCAACACACTGGGAGAGCAGGACGACAGCAAAGAGATCTCAGAGATACAGAGAGATTCAACACACTGGGAGAGCAGGACCACAGCAAAGAGATCTCAGAGATACAGAGAGAGATTCAACACACTGGGAGAGCAGGACGACAGCAAAGAGATCTCAGAGATACAGAGAGAGATTCAACACACTGGGAGAGCAGGACGACAGCAAAGAGATCTCAGAGATACAGAGAGAGATTCAACACACTGGGAGAGCAGGAACAGACTGCAACGACAGCAAAGAGATCTCAGAGATACAGAGAGAGATTCAACACACTGGGAGAGCAGGACGACAGCAAAGAGATCTCAGAGATACAGAGAGAGATTCAACACACTGGGAGAGCACGACAGCAAGAGATCTCAGAGATACAGAGAGAGATTCAACACACTGGGAGAGCAGGACGACAGCAAAGAGATCTCAGAGATACAGAGAGAGATTCAACACACTGGGAGAGCAGGACGACAGCAAAGAGATCTCAGAGATACAGAGAGAGATTCAACACACTGGGAGAGCAGTGACAGCAAAGAGATCTCAGAGATACAGAGAGATTCAACACACTGGGAGAGCAGGACGACAGCAAAGAGATCTCAGAGATACAGAGAGAGATTCAACACACTAGGGAGAGCAGGACCACAGCAAAGAGATCTCAGAGATACAGAGAGTTTCACAGTTTAACATGGAGCACGAAACCTGCAACGCAAAAAAACACAAGTTTATAAACCGGTCTGAATCCCCCGGACTCCAGGAGACACGCTGAATATCCAGCGCCGTTCGAAACACTGCCAAGAACTATGAAATCACAAAGTCCCTCCCAGGAGAGGCGTCCTACTGGTGCAGTGCAGGGTCCGGTTCTGTGTGGATGGGTCGGGGTTACAGCAGTCTGCCCCGGCACTCTGTGGATCCACAGCAGCACAGCAGCTCCTTGCCCTCCACGCTCCCCACCTCGTAGTTATAATCCCAGGTCAGCTCGGTCCCGGCCCGGATTCGCCTGCACAGAGAGGAGGAGCAATTCAAACACACATAGAGAAACAACTGGGACACCACACACACACACACTTACCAGAGCCTGACAGTGATGAGATCTACATAATATACAGCACTGGAGCCTTATAGTGATGAGACACAGCCCTCTGAAATGTCTTTATAATATACAGCACTAGACCCTGATATTGATGAGATCCAGCCCTCTGAAATGTCTTTATAATATACAGCACTAGACCCTGATATTGATGAGATCCAGCCCTCTGAAATGTCTTTATAATATACAGCACTAGACCCTGATATTGATGAGACACAGGCTTCTGAAATGTCTTTATAACACACAGCAGATCCTTACTGCATGGCACACCTACTTGCTGGCGAAGAATGCGACCCAGGGAAACCTCAGATCGTGGGTGTCCACAAAGACATTCTGGACAAACAGGTTGGGGCTGCAGCTATGCTGTGAGAGGGGAGAGAGAGAGAGTGAGGGATACACGGCGGGAGGGAACGACACAAATATACACACACACAAAAAGTTCTCAAACTCCATGAATAAATATGAATATTAAAAAGAGAATTATTTGAAAAAGTTTCGACTGGAGGACATTGACGCAAGTCAGACAGCATTTCAGACAAAAAGCCTTTCAGTCATTCAAGTAAACACACATTCTTTTTAGTAAGAGCACTGTCTGGAAAACTCATAACTGATAAACAGCCAAAACTCTGCAGCTAGTCTAGAGGGGCAGTGATGGATTTAGCTGCAGCAATCATTAATATTATGATGATGATTATTAATATTGTGATTATGTACGTTGAGGTATCTCCCCAGGTTCCCCTCCAGCTTGGCATCGATGATGTAACAGGACTCCTCTCCATCGTACAGCGGACGCGTCTTTTTCCAGACGGGGGCGCCGTCGCCCTTCTCTGCCGAAGGCATGTTGCTCGTCTTCACCGCGATGCCGTGCGTCGACTTCAGAGCGAAACCGCGAGTCGACTTGACAGCGACCTGCCTCTTCACTGGCCCTGCAGACACCACCACCATCATTTCATGATTAGTCATTCAGTGAACCAAGTTCATTGCCAAGTAAGTGGACTTGACAGCAACCTATGAACATAATTTAGATATTCTATTATCATGTAAAAATCAAAGAAACTACAAAATGATATTGCAAGTGTCTGCCAGTACTTCACGTTAGATTTCATAATGCCGCTACTCCCCCTCTCCTCCACCTCGGACCCCGAGGAGATTCTCTGGATGTCATCCCCCCTCCCCCCCTTCTCTCTCTCTCACCTGTGCTGGTGTTGCCAGCGCTGCTGTTCCTCCTCTCCTCCACCTCGGACCCCGAGGAGATTCTCTGGATGTCATCCCCCCTCCCCTCTCTCTCCTCCCCCTTCCTCTCTCTCTCACCTGTGCTGGTGTTGCCAGCGCTGCTGTTCCTCCTCTCCTCCACCTCGGACCCCGACGAGATGGTCTGGATGTCATCGCTGTCGTTGCCGGGGTTCTGAGCCCCCCTCCTCTTCCGGCCCCCCTCGCTGTCAGAGCTGGACAGGGTCATCACATCCTGGAAACAAAGAAAAAAAAAAAACTTTGGCATTGCCTAGAATTTTAGGACTGGAGACATTAAAAAAAACCAAAAAAAACAGAAGATCTCAAATTGTGTTTATGTCTATTTATTAAGACTGCAGAACATCTACACTCTACAAAGCCGTGTGCAATTCAATACGTTGTTGGCGCTGTGCTCACCTCTGCTTGTGTCTGCGCCCCCGGGCCGCGCCCGCTCTGCAGCAGCTGGGTTTTGGTGACGGGACGACGCACCCCCTCGGTCTTCGCCGGGAACGGGTTGTACCCGAAAATCCTGGGGTTCTCAAACACCCTGGGGGGGAGGGGGAGGCGGACGGACAGAAGCATTAAAAAAAAAAAAAAAAAAAAAGAAAATGGACAATTCAGTCAAGCTTCTAAATAATCAATTCAGAACTCCACTCTCCACACTGCAGAGCGCTCTAGCGGTATAGGAAAGAGAGCTCCACTCCCCACGCTGCAGAGCGCTCTAGCGGTATAGGAAAGAGAGCTCCACTCCCCACGCTGCAGAGCGCTCTAGCGGTATAGGAAAGAGAGCTCTTCTCTCTAGCAGTATGGCTGTGCAAATTACAATAGATTATTAAGACAGTCATCTGGTAGACAAAGGATCTGAACTCCTACGTTTTTTTTTGATAGGCATTTGTCACTACAAAAGTGGAGGAAAAGATCCCTATTGAACAACATGAAGCAGGCTGCTCCTGCCCAACACGAAGCAGGCTGCAGGGAAAACGGCTCAAAGCACTACTATTCAAACAGTGAGCAAGTAAGGCAAACCCATAGACTCTGCAAAACACGATGCAAATAATATCAAGGGGCACTTACTTCTGTTCTTC
This sequence comes from Polyodon spathula, assembly GCF_017654505.1. Taxonomy (NCBI): domain Eukaryota; kingdom Metazoa; phylum Chordata; class Actinopteri; order Acipenseriformes; family Polyodontidae; genus Polyodon; species Polyodon spathula. The sequence goes on from NC_054584.1 coordinate 76,964, forward strand.
CTTGCAGTCCTAAAAATACAAAAGAAAAGGACAAAAATAAAACCAATGTCTCAAAGTTTTAAAAATAATTTCAGTTTGTAACATTTTGAATTTATTGGATTTATCAGACGCTTTTATCCAAAGCGACTTAGAGACCAGGGGGGTGAACTCTGCGTCATCAACAACTGCTGCTGCTGCTGCAGAGTCTCTTCCAATAGGACCTCGTTTGTTTTATGTCTCGTCCGAAGGACGGAGCACAAGGAGGTGAAGTGACTTGCACAGGGTCACACACACACACACACACACAGGGAGTCAGTGGCTGAGCTGGGATTTGATCCTCCTGGGGTAAAAAGCCCCCTCTCTTTGACCGCTAGGGCACCGAGCCTCCTTGGTCAAAACTATACGGCCCTTTGGTCGGTTCCCTAGCTGGCACAAGACAATATACCCAGCGCTGCTAGTTTTCTCTTCACCTTGTCTTGCTGCAGCTCCTTCTTGATGGGCTTGCCCTGCTCCTGCTTGATGCCGCTCAGCCAGGACGCCACCTTGTTCTTCCCAGTCTCCTCCGACACGGGGGGCTGGCTGTCCTCCTGGCTCTGCTGCCGGGACAGACCCTCCTTACTGTCCTCCCCCGGCGCGGTGGCAGTGGAGCCCCCTTCACAGGAAACAAAACACCATGAAACACAACAGCCTGCCAGCGCGCCCACCACCCGCCCCCCTTCACAGGAACGCAACACAGCAGCCTGCCAGCGCAGCCACCACCCGCCCCCCTTCACAGGAATTGCAACACAGCAGCCTGCCAGCGCAGCCACCACCCGCCCCCCTTCACAGGAACACAACACAGCAGCCTGCCAGCGCAGCCACCACCCGCCCCCCTTCACAGGAACGCAACACAGCAGCCTGCCAGCGCGCCCACCACCCGCCCCCCTTCACAGGAACACAACACAGCATGCCAGCGCAGCCACCACCCGCCCCCCTTCACAGGAACACAACACAGCAGCCTGCCAGCGCAGCCACCACCCGCCCCCCTTCACAGGAACACAACACAGCAGCCTGCCAGCGCAGCCACCACCCGCCCCCCTTCACAGGAACGCAACACAGCAGCCTGCCAGCGCAGCCACCACCCGCCCCCCTTCACAGGAACGCAACACAGCAGCCTGCCAGCGCAGCCACCACCCGCCCCCCTTCACAGGAACGCAACACAGCAGCCTGCCAGCGCAGCCACCACCCGCCCCCCTTCACAGGAACGCAACACAGCAGCCTGCCAGCGCAGCCACCACCCGCCCCCCTTCACAGGAACGCAACACAGCAGCCTGCCAGCGCGCCCACCACCCGCCCCCCTTCACAGGAACGCAACACAGCAGCCTGCCAGCGCAGCCACCACCCGCCCCCCTTCACAGGAACGCAACACAGCAGCCTGCCAGCGCGCCCACCACCCGCCCCCCTTCACAGGAACACATGATGAAAGGCGCTATAGAAATGTGAATTGCAGTTATTCAGGCGGTGGCAGTCCCTCACCCTCCTTCATGCCGCGAGTCTGCCTGCGGGTGGCGTAGCTGCGCCACACCGAGCCAGCGTTGAAGTACTCCTCCTTGCAGAAGTTGTCGTCCGAGCTCTCCTCCTCCTCCTCGTCGTCCTCCTCGTCCTCCTCCTCGTCCTCCTCCTCGTCGTCCTCGTCGTCCGAGTCCGAGTCCGAGCGGTCGCTGTTGTCTTCGTTCTCTCTGTCCCGCTGCTGCGCCGGGCCGCCCTGGCCCCGCCCCCCGGGCTGTCCCCGCCTCAAGGCCCCGCCCCTGGCCCCTCCCTTCACGTCCACCCCGCTCCCGTCCGAGGAGCACTTGGCGTCGCTCTCGTAGCCCTCCTTGAAGTTCTCCACACTCTCGATGTGATCCAGGTTAGCGAAATACTCGTCCCCCATCTCCAGGCCTTCCTTATCGGCGAAGTCGTCAGTCAGGATTTTACCTGATTGTGGGGGGGAACAGTTAATCGCTACTGGAAAGTCTGGAGATTTCAGAGATGTCTTTAACCTAGAGTGGCCTACAGCACCACACAAAACAGGCATGCAAATAACACTCAGTGAGAAATGTCTTGCCTTGGTTTTAATGCTGCAGTAAGGATGCAGTGCAAGGTTATGCTTTAAACATTTCACAGGGCTGGGAATGAGACTCTGGTTGCACAGCAGCGTCGCCCAGTCCAGGTTTCACTGCTGCCAGCTCGATAAGCCCCCAGTGTGTGTAGGGAACAAGCTCAGGTGTGTGCGAGTATTAGACTGGCAGTGAGCCAGCGAGGGAGGCTCTGACCTGCGTAGATGCACACGAAGGAGCCCTTGGCGATGTCGTCCAGGCAGCGGATGCCCCAGCCCTTGTTCTGAGTCTTGAACAGCTGCAGCCTCACCTGCAGCCCGTGCTGCACCAGTCTGTTCGTGCACATCTGGGGGTCACAGCCACAGCGCTTATTACACTCATAGACTCTGCAGAGGGGGGGGACAGGAGGGGGAGAGAAGTGGTAAGAGAGAGGAGGAAGAGAGAGAAAGGGGGTGAAAGATTTCTAGATTTCACACTGAAGATCTTCTATTTGTTCTCCTGTATTTTCTTGTATTTGTATAACCCCTCCAGTGCAGGTCACAGCAGACCCAGGCTGCTCCCCTCCCTGCCCCTGTTCTCTTACCCCGTGGGCAGGCACTCCTCCAGCCTCTTGTCCGTGTACCCTGCGTTGGGGTTCATCTGCGCCCCTGGGGTGCAGGTGGTGGCTTGCAGAGTCAGCTGGTGACACGCACACTTGGACCTGCGGGACCGAACACAACAGAACAGCTTCTTACAGAACAATAAAACAGCAGCTGAACTGACCTGACTTACCAGTTACATGCAAAAACACACCCTGAGAGAGCTGCTGGCATCATTGCATCTCAACAGCAATAACAAAGCAAGACTCTTAGTGCACAGCAGTGTGATCCAGTCCTGCTTTCACTAGGAGTTTAATAATGAGACTCCCGCTGCACAGCAGCGTGATCCAGTCCTGCTTTCACTAGGAGTTTAATAATGAGACTCCCGCTGCACAGCAGTGTGATCCAGTCCTGCTTTCACTAGGAGCAGACTCCCGCTGCACAGCAGCGTGATCCAGTCCTGCTTTCACTAGGAGTTTAATAATGAGACTCCCTCTGCACAGCAGTGTGATCCAGTCCTGCTTTCACTAGGAGTTTAATAAGACACACCTAAGCTTGTTGCCTAGACACACTGGGGCTGATCAAGCTGCTAGTGAAACCTGGACTGGGTGACACTGCTGTGCAATAGGAGTCTGATTCCCATCCCTGCTCTGTAAATATCCCTATACTACCACCAATATACTAATTCAATCCTATTCTAGTGCATCCTAGTTCATATTGTATTCTAGCAGTGTTATTATTATACACAGCATCCTAGTTCATATTGTATTCTAGCAGTGTTATTATTATACACAGCATCCTAGTTCATATTGTATTCTAGCAGTGTTATTATTATACACAGCATCCTAGTTCATATTGTATTCTAGCAGTGTTATTATTATACACAGCATCCTAGTTCATATTGTATTCTAGCAGTGTTATTATTATACACAGCATCCTAGTTCATATTGTATTCTAGCAGTGTTATTATTATACACAGCATCCTAGTTCATATTGTATTCTAGCAGTGTTATTATTATACACAGCATCCTAGTTCATATTGTATTCTAGCAGTGTTATTATTATACACGGCATCCTAGTTCATATTGGATTCTAGCAGTGTTATTATTATACACGGCATCCTAGTTCATATTGTATTCTAGCAGTGTTATTATTATACACGGCATCCTAGTTCATATTGTATTCTAGCAGTGTTATTATTATACACGGCATCCTAGTTCATATTGTATTCTAGCAGTGTTATTATTATACACGGCATCCTAGTTCATATTGTATTCTAGCAGTGTTATTATTATACACGGCATCCTAGTTCATATTGTATTCTAGCAGTGTTATTATTATACACAGCATCCTAGTTCATATTGTATTCTAGCAGTGTTATTATTATACACAGCATCCTAGTTCATATTGGATTCTAGCAGTGTTATTATTATACACTTGCTGTAAACTACACTGTGTTTCAATATGAAGCTTGCACTGTAACCCTGCACTGCCCTGTAACACCTGGGATGAAAGGCATCTGCCAAATACATAAATAATAGTAATGATAATAATAATAACGATAATAATAACAGCAGCACTAGCTCGGGGTTACTTGTCTCTGCAGCCGTCGGTGCAGTCGCACCCCACCAGGAATTCTCCGCTGGTGTTGATCACCACTCCCTTGCCCGGGAGCCGCTCCTTGCTGTAGGCCACGCTGGGGGGCGGGGTCATGTCGATCTCGTTGACGCAGGACAGCGGCACGTCCTCCCTGCCGCGGGTGATGTCCCGCACGAAGTAGAAGGGCTTCTGGGGCTGGAAGCGGCGGTCCACCAGCACGTAGGGGTCCAGGCAGAACATCTCCAGAAAAAGGAAGTCGCAGCGGGTGGAGAACACGTAGCGCTCGATCTCCAGCATGCTGCGCAGGCTCAGCCCGCACGGGGACTTGTAGATCACGTGGAACCACATCTTCCGGTTCACCCGGCGCCGGCCCGTCATGCGGCGGAAGTCGTAGAGCAAGGGGACGAGGAGCGGGTTGCGTCCGCGGAACTGGTCCAGCCGCGCCGGGCGGAGGCGGTCCAGGCAGGCCGGGCTGCAGCTGTGAGGCACGTAGAAGAGCTTCTCGCTGGGGGCCTGGTAGGAGGGCTCCACGGGCATGCGGTCGCTCAGGGAGGAGTGGTAGAGCTGAGGGGAGGAGGAGGCTTGCGGGAGGACTGGCTGCTGCTGCTGCTGCTGGGTTTGCTGGAGGGGTGCGGTGGTAGCGGTGTGGAGTAAGAAGTACCTAAAACAAAAAGCAAAAAAAAAAAAGAGAGGAGAGAGAGAGATCTTCATCCATGGTTACACAGCTCTGGTCAAACGTTGCGAGGCTGGGATCAGGGTCCCAATTCTAAGTGAGAGGAGAGAGCGAGAGGATGGAAGTAAGGAGGAGGAAGGGGCACTGACCTGGGGTGCGAGGTTGGGATCAGAGTCCTGGTAAGGCTCTGGTTCTGGCCCTGGCTCTGGTTTTGGTTCTGGCCCTGGCTCTGGCTTTGGTTTTGGTTCTGGCCCTGGCTCTCAGCAGGAGAGGAGGAGGAGGGGGGAGTCTTGGGTGCCCCGAAGGCGGAGGTGCTCTTCTTCGCTACCTGCTGCTTGTTGCGGCTCTGAGACGACACCTGGCTGTCGGGACTCCTGCAGGAGAGACGGGAACAGGAGGGGTGAGGAGACCCCACGAGGTTCAACTCAGCCACTGACTCCCTGTGTGTGTGTGTGTGTGTGTGTGTGACCCTGAGCGAGTCGCTTCACCTCCTTGTGCTCCGTCCTTCGGCTGGAAACCGAGACCTTGATGATGTGTCTAAAACAAGCGAGGTCCTGATGATGGACGAGATGCTTTCTTGGGTTATTTACAATAGCAAACAATGATGTGTCTAAGTGAAGGTCCTATTGGAAGCAATAGCGACTCTGTTTTAGCTTCATTAGCATGATTGCTTTCTTGGGTTATTTACAATAGAATCGAGTAAACCTGTTAATGTGGGGAGTTGTTGATGATGTGTCTAAGTGAATGTATGTTTTACTGTCTGTGTTTGTAGCTGCGATCATGATGATTATTGTTATTATTATTATTATGCTTTCTTGGGTTATTTACAATAGAATCGAGTAAACCTGTTAATGTGGGGAGTTGTTGCTGTAATTGTAAAATTACTGCTGCAATCTGTAACCGAACAAAACAGCACTGCAGAAACGCACAGGAAGTGCAATTTCAAACGACTGCGACCCAAACAGAGCTGGGGCGCAGCTGCACTCACTCGCTCCGGGCGGGCCGTGTCTGCGGGGAGTCGGGCTTGGGCAGGATCCTGGGCTGGGATCCTGGTGCGGCTGGCTTGGCCGGGCTCGTCCCACTCAGCTCCTGGGTGTACTGAACCACCGGGCCCTTGGACCTCAGCGCGCCTGGGAGAGGGGTTCAACAGACACATCAACACCCAGCAGGCCGAATCCGTCCCTGAATGAGATGGCGAGGGGGCGGGACTCGCCAGGGTGCCACTGTGCTGCAATCAGAATTAGTACAGCTTTCACAGTGCAGATCTCCTTCACTGATCTGGATCACTCCCCGCGAGCAGAGCAGAGCATCACGGCGCGAGCGCACAGCCCCGCGAG
>NC_054584.1:85707-95707 GCF_017654505.1 Polyodon spathula
TGATTACTATACTGATTACACACACAGAGAGTGGAGGGGCTCAGGGGTGTGATTACTATACTGATTACACACACAGAGAGTGGAGGGGCTCAGGGGTGTGATTACTATACTGATCACACACACAGAGAGTGGAGGGGCTCAGGGGTGTGATTACTATACTGATCACACACACAGAGAGTGGAGGGGCTCAGGGGTGTGATTACTATACTGATTACACACACAGAGAGTGGAGGGGCTCAGGGGTGTGATTACTATACTGATCACACACACAGAGAGTGGAGGGGCTCAGGGGTGTGATTACTATACTGATCACACACACAGAGAGTGGAGGGGCTCAGGGGTGTGATTACTATACTGATCACACACACAGAGAGTGGAGGGGCTCAGGGGTGTGATTACTATACTGATTACACACACAGAGAGTGGAGGGGCTCAGGGGTGTGATTACTATACTGATTACACACACAGAGAGTGGAGGGGCTCAGGGGTGTGATTACTATACTGATTACACACACAGAGAGTGGAGGGGCTCAGGGGTGTGATTACTATACTGATTACACACACAGAGAGTGGAGGGGCTCAGGGGTGTGATTACTATACTGATTACACACACAGAGAGTGGAGGGGCTCAGGGGTGTGATTACTATACTGATTACACACACAGAGAGTGGAGGGGTCAGGGGTGGGGCTCATACTGATTACACACACAGAGAGTGGAGGGGCTCAGGGGTGTGATTACTATACTGATTACACACACAGAGAGTGGAGGGGCTCAGGGGTGTGATTACTATACTGATTACACACACAGAGAGTGGAGGGGCTCAGTGTGCTATACTGCGGGGCAGTGGTGTGATTACTATACTGATTACACACACAGAGAGTGGAGGGGCTCAGGGGTGTGATTATTAAACTGTAGTGTGCGTGCGGGGCAGTAGGCGCAGGCGTGTGTGGCAGCGTGCGTTGAAAGCACCTCACCAGGAAGAGGATTTTCACCAGGCTGCCGTCCACTTCCTCCACGCGGGACTTCCACCAGGTCCCCTCCCACTCCGTCTTGATCAGCTGACCTGCTTTGAGCAGCACCATTGGCCGGTTGGGGTAGGAGGTGACGTACTCCTCGATGAAGTCACGGCAGGAAGCATCCTCGATATCCTCCCAGGTCTTTTTCACTGAGGCAGAGAAACAGAGAGAGAGAGAGAGAGAGAGACAGAGATGGAGAGAGACAGAGATAGAGAGATGGAGAGAGACAGAGAGCCAGAGAGAGAAAAATTCAGCTTTGCCATGAGGTTAACAAGCATTCATTTCAGTAGCTTAAACACATGGGTGAACTCATTTGGCTTCATAAAGTCGAGCAAAACCTGCTGAATAACGTCACGTTAGCATACTGTAGTTTTCCATGGTACTTAATGAAAAAAAAAATTGAGAATAATGATTTTAAACGTAGCATGTGCTCCGCACTCACACGGCCGGCAGATCGGGTACAGCTCTGGCAGACTGACGTAAGAGGCATAGCCGTCATCGAAGAAGATCAGAAACCTGGGGGAGAGAAACAGCGGAGCGCTTCAGTGCTGAAGACTACGCCTGCTCACTCGGATCAAAACCATCTGCGTCTCTGGAATAGTCAGCAAGAGGAGCAAACTAATTCAAATCTATTGTTTTTAATAGAATAGGGAGTAACCCCATTCTAAATGGGAGGCAAATTAAACTAGACAAAAATACAGGAGTCTGATTATTAAACTCACAGTGAAACCAGGACTGGATCACACCGCTGTGCAGCGGGAGTCTGATTATTAAACTCACAGTGAAACCAGGACTGGATCACACTGCTGTGCAGCGGGAGTCTGATTATTAAACTCCTAGTGAAACCAGGACTGGATCACACTGCTGTGCAGCGGGAGTCTGATTATTAAACTCCTAGTGAAAGCAGGACTGGATCACACTGCTGTGCAGCGGGAGTCTGATTATTAAACTCCTAGTGAAACCAGGACTGGATCACACTGCTGTGCAGCGGGAGTCTCATTATTAAACTCCTAGTGAAAGCAGGACTGGATCACACCGCTGTGCAGCGGGAGTCTGATTATTAAACTCCTAGTGAAAGCAGGACTGGATCACACTGCTGTGCAGCGGGAGTCTGATTATTAAACTCCTAGTGAAACCAGGACTGGATCACACTGCTGTGCAGCGGGAGTCTGATTATTAAACTCACAGTGAAACCAGGACTGGATCACACCGCCGTGCAGCGGGAGCCTCGTTCCCCCTGCCCTGCGTTGCTTTACAGTAGAGAAGCTGACGGGACGTCCTGCTTTAAGAAGGACCCACCTCATTTTGTTCTTGCTGTTGGGCATCTCTGCCACCACGCCCGCGTAGAGCCACACCTGGCTCCCGTCCTTGTACTTGGCGACCACGCGGGCGCCCACGTGCAGCCTGTCCAGCGCGGGGTGGTAGTCGAACGCCACGTGGTTCCCCGACAGCAGGCTCTTCCCCTTGTTGTCGAATTTCACTTTGTATTTGAAGCTGCCCGAGCCTGAGGTGTTAGGAGAGAGAGACAGGAGGGTGAGCCCCCTGGATGTCCAGCGCTAAACCTGACATGGGTGAAACTGGCGTGAGGACAAGTCATGAGGAAGGGATCCAGCTGCTTATGCAGAGGGAGTCTTGCACGCATGCACACATGCAGCTATGGTCACGTGTTCTGCGTCACCCTATAGAATTAAAACTTAATTTTGCTTCATAAAGTCGAATGAAAATCCGGTGAATAATTACACAGCCGCCGCTCTGTATAGTTCTCCAGATACTTGGTGTAAAACTGCGTTTTCATTCTGCAGTTATTTCTGATCACGTGATGTCAAATAAAACACCTCAATTACACTCATAATCACGGTTTTGTTTTTTTTTTACATCTAAATTCAAAATTTCTAGGTGATGATCAGAGCTGTTAATATCAGACCACATTGATACACACAGTGACACACACACACACACACACACACAGTGACACACACACACACACACACACACACACACACACACACACACACACACACACACACACACACACACACACACACACACACACACACACACACACACACACACACACACACACACACACACACACACACACACACCTGACAACACACACACACACACATGACACACACACAGTGACACACACACACACACACACACACACACACACACACACACACACACACACACACACACACACACACACACACACACACACACACACACAGTGACACACACACACACACACACACACACACACACACACACACACACACACACACACACACACACACACACACACACACACACACACACGCTTGAACCCGCTCAGTCCAGTCGTCTCTGCGATCGTGTGTGTGGGCGGCACTCCTACCCGTGGGGTTGATGGCGATCAAGGTGCCCTTGTGCCAGGTCTTGGTCCTCTTCTTGCCCAGGATGCGCATGTACAGCACCAGCTCCCCCTCTTTCACTGCGGCGTCCCCTGCCTGCTGCGGGGGCTGGGAGGAGACACTCTGAGGGGCTGGGGGTCCTGGAGACAAGCACGCAAAAACAACAGCAGTAAGCAGCTATCCCACCGCTGCGGGGGCTGGGAGGAGAGAGAGATAGAGAGATAGAGACAGATACACAGACAGACAGAGAGATATACAGACAGATACATTGATAGATAGACAGACAGACAGCCAGAGACAGACATGCACACCCAATTTTGTTAGCGGGCACGCAGCTCTCTCGCTCCTCTCGGTTCAGCAGGGAGGTGGAGGGGGGACAGACAGACAGACAGACAGCTCTCTCGCTCACCTCGGTTCAGCAGGGAGGTGGAGGGGGGACAGACAGACAGACAGACAGCTCTCTCGCTCCTCTCGGTTCAGCAGGGAGGAGGAGGGGGGATAGACAGACAGACAGCTCTCTCGCTCACCTCGGTTCAGCAGGGAGGTGGAGGGGGGACAGACAGACAGACAGACAGCTCTCTCGCTCACCTCGGTTCAGCAGGGAGGTGGAGGGGGGCTCAGGGCTGCTCTTGGAAACGGCATCCACAAACTTCTGGACCTCCTGAGCAGACTTCTTCATAGCGGCCATTGCATCTTTAAACTGAAAAACAATAGAGACGACGAGGCTGGAAATCTAACATCACTCACTGCAGAGAACAACGAATCCTTTAAAACCAGGGAGGGGTCACGAAATTATACTTAAACAACAACAGCAAAAAATGAAATGAAATAAAGGAAACGGTCCGATCCTCACCACTGCCGGATCCTTGGCGTTGGGAGCAGCCGGCTTCGCTGCAGGAACGACTGCAAGGAGGAGAACGAAAACAAAATATCAGAAATGAAATCTTGGATTCAACCAAGTGCAAATGGGCCGCAGCTCCGCCCCCTGGTTCTGAGACCCAGCAGACGCGGTTACAGCAGGACCGGGCCGCAGCTCCGCCCCCTGGTTCTGAGACCCAGCAGACGCGGTTACAGCGGGACCGGGACGCAGCTCCGCCCCCTGGTTCTCCGAGACCCAGCAGACGCGGTTACAGCGGGACCGGGCCGCAGCTCCGCCCCCTGGTTCTGAGACCCAGCAGACGCGGTTACAGTGGGACCGGGCCGCAGCTCCGCCCCCTGGTTCTCCGAGACCCAGCAGACGCGGTTACAGCGGGACCGGGCCGCAGCTCCGCCCCCTGGTTCTCCGAGACCCAGCAGACGCGGTTACAGCGGGACCGGGCCGCAGCTCCGCCCCCTGGTTCTGAGACCCAGCAGACGCGGTTACAGCGGGACCGGGCCGCAGCTCCGCCCCCTGGTTCTGAGACCCAGCAGACGCGGTTACAGCGGGACCGGGCCGCAGCTCCGCCCCCTGGTTCTGAGACCCAGCAGACGCGGTTACAGCGGGACCGGGCCGCAGCTCCGCCCCCTGGTTCTGAGACCCAGCAGACGCGGTTACAGCGGGACCGGGCCGCAGCTCCGCCCCCTGGTTCTGAGACCCAGCAGACGCGGTTACAGCGGGACCGGGCCGCAGCTCCGCCCCCTGGTTCTCCGAGACCCAGCAGACGCGGTTACAGCGGGACCGGGCTGCAGCTCCGCCCCCTGGTTCTCTCTCGTACCGTGCTCCTCGTCCACCACCACTTCGTCGTCCTCGTCCTCCTCATCGTCGATCTCGATGACCTCACCCTCTCTGCCCCCCTTGGAGCCCGCGCCCTCGTCCTCAGAGCTGCTCTCCCGATAGCTCAGACTCAGCTTGGAGTAGAGCTCCTTCACCAGAGCCTCGCAGTCCACCACAGACCTGACAGGGAGGAGGGGGGGGGGGCAGAGTCAGCACGTCAGAGTGTTTATGGGCATCAAGAATGATTGACAGGGGTCTCCAGTCCTGGTCCTGGGGGGGCCGCTGTCCCTCCTGGTTTCTGTTCCAACTGTACCCTAAAATTAATTAACTGGACCAACTTCTAATAAACACTTCAAACCCAGGAGGGCCACCGCCGGTCCAGGACCAGGACCGGACCCTCTTGATGTGTGGTTGCACTATCATTGTTTAGGAGCGTGTGTGAGCTAAACACAGCCTGAAGAGCTGGGGAGGGGGGGGCTGTTATCTCACAACAATCAGGAGAAGCCATCTTAAGAGGGCCTCCATCATTCTCTTATCAATAACTGCTGCATTGTTTTTTTCTGTATAAGACTGTGTGTGTGTGCGTGCATGCGTGCATTTATTTATATATGGAAAAGACTGTAAAAAAGAGATAGATAGATATACAGAGATAGATAGATAGACAGATAGAGACAGGATATAATAGTTTTGTAAACACAACACAGCTAGAATTGTTATTAATATCAGTGTGGCTTGAAAGCTGGTTCCAGGAGACCCCCCCCCCCCCCCCCCCCCCCCCCCCCCCCCCCCCGAAACCTACAGTCTCCTGAAACCAGGCTCCAAGCGAGAAGCAGGAGAAGAAGCAGGAGTCCGTACTGTGAAGCGTCCACAAAGAGCTTGTCCACAGACTCCACCTCGGCCTCTTTCTGCTGCACCCAGCTCTCCAGCTCTCTCAGCTGCGCTTTGCGCTGCTTGATGAAGTCACATTTCTCCACCTCGTGGTCGATCCAGACCCGCAGCTCATCCATGGACACCCCCAGCTCCTCCACCACCTCCTGCTCCATCCTGGAGACGTCCACCGGGGACGCCATCGCCGGCCGGCCCCCTGCAAGAGAGAGGTGGGGTGAACAGAGGGGACAGACCGGGAGGAGGACACACACGCAGCTCTCGCTGCCGTCTCACCCTGCACGGACTCCTGGCATCACAGGGTCCTGAACACTGACAATGCCATTCCTTTACATTAGAGACATTAGCTTGCCTTTTATTTAATTCTATCCCATTCTGCACATCCTGGGTCAGTCCCAGCCTATCAAATCCAGTCCACTTGGTTCTGTCTTTTCTAAGCTGAGGTAGTGCACTTGACTGGACTACAGTTAGTACACCTGCTGATCCCCGCTGCAGAGCATCTGAAGAAAATCTGCAGAATCAGACTGAACAAGAGCCTGCTTGTGATGTCATTCACCACACTTTCATAACAATAATAATCATATTCATATAGACGGGGTGGAATTCAATATGTTACAAGAGAACATTATTCAGCAGCTTTCACTGGACTCTATGAAGCTGAGGGAGTTCATTCTATATAGAGGGGGTGCAATTCAATATGAGAACAAGGGAACATTATTCAGCAGCTTTCACTGGACTCTATGAAGCTGAGGGAGTTCATTCTATATAGAGGGGGTGCAATTCAATATGAGAACAAGGGAACATTATTCAGCAGCTTTCACTGGACTCTATGAAGCTGAGGGAGTTCATTCTATATAGAGGGGGTGCAATTCAATATGAGAACAAGGGAACATTATTCAGCAGCTTTCACTGGACTCTATGAAGCTGAGGGAGTTCATTCTATATAGAGGGGGTGCAATTCAATATGTTAACAAGAGAACATTATTCAGCAGCTTTCACTGGACTCTATGAAGCTGAGGGAGTTCATTCTATATAGAGGGGGTGCAATTCAATATGTTAACAAGGGAACATTATTCAGCAGCTTTCACTGGACTCTATGAAGCTGAGGGAGTTCATTCTATAGGGGGTGCAATTCAATATGTTAACAAGGGAACATTATTCAGCAGCTTTCACTGGACTCTATGAAGCTGAGGGAGTTCATTCTATATAGAGGGGGTGCAATTCAATATGTTAACAAGGGAACATTATTCAGCAGCTTTCACTGGACTCTATGAAGCTGAGGGAGTTCATTCTATATAGAGGGGGTGCAATTCAATATGTTAACAAGGGAACATTATTCAGCAGCTTTCACTGGACTCTATGAAGCTGAGGGAGTTCATTCTATATAGAGGGGGTGCAATTCAATATGAGAACAAGGGAACATTATTCAGCAGCTTTCACTGGACTCTATGAAGCTGAGGGAGTTCATTCTATATAGAGGGGGTGCAATTCAATATGTTAACAAGGGAACATTATTCAGCAGCTTTCACTGGACTCTATGAAGCTGAGGGAGTTCATTCTATATAGAGGGGGTGCAATTCAATATGAGAACAAGGGAACATTATTCAGCAGCTTTCACTGGACTCTATGAAGCTGAGGGAGTTCATTCTATATAGAGGGGGTGCAATTCAATATGTGAACAAGGGAACATTATTCAGCAGCTTTCACTGGACTCTATGAAGCTGAGGGAGTTCATTCTATATAGAGGGGGTGCAATTCAATATGTTAACAAGGGAACATTATTCAGCAGCTTTCACTGGACTCTATGAAGCTGAGGGAGTTCATTCTATATAGAGGGGGTGCAATTCAATATGAGAACAAGGGAACATTATTCAGCAGCTTTCACTGGACTCTATGCCGGCGAAATTAACAGATCAGGCAGGAGACAAAGAGAAGGATTTTCCACAACAAGAAGAAAAGTAGCCGGGTAATCAGACCAGGGCTATAACGACACGGAATTAATAACAATAATGATAATGTTACCGTTAAGCACAGCAAGGCGTGAAGAGTTACACAGACTGAAGGAACTGAATTAGAAGTTGGCGTCGCGGTGATTAGCTATGGATGGGAAATGTAGTCTTTCCACGCAAGCCGCCCTGCGCTCACAAACACGCACAGCGGGACCTCGGACCCGAGGCAGCGCGGATCACACCCCGCCCGGAGGGGGCTGGCTGCTGAATCCGCCCTGCGGCTGCGGGAGCTCGCAAACCGCCCGTTTTCAGGAATTATTACTTAGGAAAAATACAAAAAAAACTACAAAAAGTCGAGCAGCAATGACGCGGCGCACGCGTGTGACGACACGGCTGGCTTGCGCGTGAATTCAAAACAATTGCTTTTATAAGAAAAACAAAACAAACCATTTTGTATTTTAATTGTACTTTTTATTATTTATTTTTTATTTATTTTTTGCACAAACGTATCTGTTCCCCCCCTCGGCTGGGAAACCGCGAGTAATTTAAACGCCTCCCTCGTTATTTAAAAGCCGTTTTCTTACCTTGTTTCGATGAGAAGCCTGGCTCGGGTTGGTTGGTTGGTTTGTTTGCTTGTTTGTTTGTTAATTAATTAATATTCTTTCCCGAAGATGCCCAGAAGCCTGGATATCCTCTTTTTAATCGCCGCTACGATCCCGCTGAAATGCGGGCTTCTCTTCGCCGCCTGTAGGGGCTGGCTGACCCGGGTCCGCTGCGCACGCCCACTTTCCACTCCGCGGCCAATCCGAACCCGGATTCACAGACTGGCGGTCTCTGTGACCAATAGCCGGCGCCGGAATGGAAAGATAAAAAAACACAGCCGCCGTTTGTTTCGCTCCAACCAATCGCTGAAGGCGGCGATATGATTGACATCCAGCTCAGCCAACCGGTGATGGCTTGACTTCGGCGGGAACGGCCCTTTTTATTGACGGGCAGACGACGTGACCCTCGATTAATTAATTATTCTTGATTTCTCTGTTAATTTGTTCTGTGTTTAAATTCACTGACTGACCCATCAAATAGATTCGCAGATAATGTCTGATTAAAGGACAGCTTTTCTATATTTTGTTTAAGTCGCTTTGGATAAACGCGTCTGCTAAATAATAATAATAATAATAGAAATTAATATTATATAATAATTATTAATAATAATAATAATAATAATAATAATAATAATAATAATATATTATTCGAATGCACCAGTTTACCTTACAATATTCCTCACGGTTCAAAACACATTAGAACTGCACACGGGGCTCTGCATGATAGACTGGCGTTCTTTAAATTATTAATGATTCAGTTTCATTAAAAGGTTTCCCACACAGCGCAGTGTGATACAGCACAGACAGGATGGGTAAAGCACAGGGAAGCATTGCAAAGCACAGAGAGGTCTGGTAAAGCATAGGGAAGCATTGTAAAGCACAGAGAGGTCTGGTAAAGCACAGGGAAGCATTGTAAAGCACAGAGAGGTCTGGTAAAGCACAGGGAAGCATTGTAAAGCACAGAGAGGTCTGGTAAAGCACAGGGAAGCATTGTAAAGCACAGAGAGGTCTGGTAAAGCATAGGGAAGCATTGTAAAGCACAGAGAGGTCTGGTAAAGCATAGGGAAGCATTGTAAAGCACAGAGAGGTCTGGTAAAGCATAGGGAAGCATTGTAAAGCACAGAGAGGTCTGGTAAAGCATAGGGAAGCATTGTAAAGCACAGAGAGGTCTGGTAAAGCATAGGGAAGCATTGTAAAGCACAGAGAGGTCTGGTAAAGCATAGGGAAGCATTGTAAAGCACAGAGAGGTCTGGTAAAGCATAGGGAAGCATTGTAAAGCACAGAGAGGTCTGGTAAAGCATAGGGAAGCATTGTAAAGCACAGAGAGGTCTGGTAAAGCATAGGGAAGCATTGTAAAGCACAGAGAGGTCTGGTAAAGCATAGGGAAGCATTGTAAAGCACAGAGAGGTCTGGTAAAGCATAGGGAAGCATTGTAAAGCACAGAGAGGTCTGGTAAAG
>NC_054584.1:100707-110707 GCF_017654505.1 Polyodon spathula
GAGGGAACAATGCTCCTGTCAGTGTGATCAAGTCTGCCTGTATCAGAACCCCCTCTTCTCTCTCTTTCGTGTCTCATCAGACATGGCCTCGGACGTCCCGTCGCTGGGTGTTGCCCCCGGTAACCAGGGTGCGGAGAGCCAGCCCGGGGGGGCTGTCGTCGCTCAGAGGGGTCCCAAGAGACGGGCACCGTGAGTACAGGGGGGGGAGCGTTTCAACGTCGCGCAGACCGTTTTTGAAACCCTGTTTTCTTCTTGTTGTTGTTGCTGGGACGGGAATACGACTCCCGTTTGTGTAGGAGTTTGATCCGTTCCTGGTTTTGTTCCGAATTCAGTCCCGCGTCCGCGTTGCCAGTACACGCTGGGGCTAATCAAACCCGGAGTGAAACCTGGACAGGGTGAATCCAGCGCTGTGCAGCGGGAGTCTGATTTCCACCTGCTTGTTTGTTTGCTTCCCAGCCTGGACTTCGACGACGATGACGAGGAAGGAGACGGAAGCAAGTTATTCCGGTGTGTTGAAAATGGATCCGTGTGGAGGCTTTCAGAGAGGAGTCTTTAGCACAGAAAACAGCTCGGTCTGGGAATAACCCGTTCAAGAGGCACATTTCACAGCTTATCGATAATGAGCTGGTAACGCAGGGCCTGCTCCTACAGTGTGACGAGCTTCCGTGCAGTCTCCGTGCAGGGGTTGTGATTGATTATTCATTGATTATTGATTGGTTGGTGATTGATTATTGATTGTCTGCTCTTGCTGCAGGTGTGATGATGACCAGGGTGGCAGCAATGACAAGGAAAGGTTTGCCAGGTAGGGGGCAATTTTAGAATAGCTCTTACAAGCGTGTCCCAATAGTGACAACACAGCACAGAGCAACAGCACAGAGAGGTCTGGTACAGCACAGGGAAGCATTGTAAAGCACAGAGAGGTCTGGTAAAGCACAGGGAAGCATTGTAAAGCACAGAGAGGTCTGGTAAAGCACAGGGAAGCATTGTAAAGCACAGAGAGGTCTGGTAAAGCATAGGGAAGCATTGTAAAGCACAGAGAGGTCTGGTAAAGCACAGGGAAGCATTGTAAAGCACAGAGAGGTCTGGTAAAGCATAGGGAAGCATTGTAAAGCACAGAGAGGTCTGGTAAAGCATAGGGAAGCATTGTAAAGCACAGAGAGGTCTGGTAAAGCATAGGGAAGCATTGTAAAGCACAGAGAGGTCTGGTAAAGCACAGGGAAGCATTGTAAAGCACAGAGAGGTCTGGTAAAGCATAGGGAAGTATTGTAAAGCATAGAGAGGTCTGGTAAAGCACAGGGAAGCATTGTAAAGCATAGAGAGCTCTGGTAAAGCACAGGGAAGCATTGTAAAGCACAGAGAGGTCTGGTAAAGCATAGGGAAGCATTGTAAAGCACAGAGAGGTCTGGTAAAGCACAGGGAAGCATTGTAAAGCACAGAGAGGTCTGGTAAAGCACAGGGAAGCATTGTAAAGCACAGAGAGGGCTGGTAACTTATTTGCACGCCTGTGTATCGCATGTTACCAGTATGATGGATGATTAGATCACATGATCATTTTAAAGATGGACTAGTTTGTTAAAAAAAACTAACTAAATAAATAATTAGAGAGTTTTATTCCAGGAATGAAGGTAAGACTCCTGTTGCATTGCAGCTTAATCTGTTACTGCCCTGTGCATGCTGTGTGTGTGCGTGTCTCAGTGAGTCAGTGCGTGCGTGGCAGTGTAACGCTCTCCTCTCCTCGTGTCTCAGTGAGTCAGTGCGTGCGTGGCAGTGTAACGCTCTCCTCTCCTCGTGTCTCAGTGAGTCAGTGTGTGTGTTTGTGGCAGTGTAACGCTCTCCTCTCCTCGTGTCTCAGTGAGTCAGTGTGTGTGTTTGTGGCAGTGTAACGCTCTCCTCTCCTCGTGTCTCAGTGAGTCAGTGTGTGTGTGTGTGGCAGTGTAACGCTCTCCTCTCCTCGTGTCTCAGTGAGTCAGTGCGTGCGTGGCAGTGTAACGCTCTCCTCTCCTCGTGTCTCAGTGAGTCAGAGCGTGTGTGTGTGTGGCAGTGTAACGCTCTCCTCTCCTCGTGTCTCAGTGAGTCAGTGCGTGCGTGGCAGTGTAACGCTCTCCTCTCCTCGTGTCTCAGTGAGTCAGTGTGTGCGTGGCAGTGTAACGCTCTCCTCTCCTCGTGTCTCAGTGAGTCAGTGCGTGCGTGGCAGTGTAACGCTCTCCTCTCCTCGTGTCTCAGTGAGTCAGTGTGTGTGTGTGTGGCAGTGTAACGCTCTCCTCTCCTCGTGTCTCAGTGAGTCAGTGCGTGTGTGGCAGTGTAACGCTCTCCTCTCCTCGTGTCTCAGTGAGTCAGTGCGTGCGTGGCAGTGTAACGCTCTCCTCTCCTCGTGTCTCAGTGAGTCAGTGCGTGTGTGGCAGTGTAACGCTCTCCTCTCCTCGTGTCTCAGTGAGTCAGTGCGTGCGTGGCAGTGTAACGCTCTCCTCTCCTCGTGTCTCAGTGAGTCAGTGCGTGTGTGTGGCAGTGTAACGCTCTCCTCTCCTCGTGTCTCAGTGAGTCAGTGCGTGCGTGGCAGTGTAACGCTCTCCTCTCCTCGTGTCTCAGTGAGTCAGTGCGTGCGTGGCAGTGTAACGCTCTCCTCTCCTCGTGTCTCAGTGAGTCAGTGCGTGCGTGGCAGTGTAACGCTCTCCTCTCCTCGTGTCTCAGTGAGTCAGTGCGTGTGTGGCAGTGTAACGCTCTCCTCTCCTCGTGTCTCAGTGAGTCAGTGCGTGTGTGTGGCAGTGTAACGCTCTCCTCTCCTCGTGTCTCAGTGAGTCAGTGCGTGCGTGGCAGTGTAACGCTCTCCTCTCCTCGTGTCTCAGTGAGTCAGTGCGTGCGTGGCAGTGTAACGCTCTCCTCTCCTCGTGTCTCAGTGAGTCAGTGTGTGTGTGGCAGTGTAACGCTCTCCTCTCCTCGTGTCTCAGTGAGTCAGTGCGTGTTTGTGGCAGTGTAACGCTCTCCTCTCCTCGTGTCTCAGTGAGTCAGTGTGTGTTTGTGGCAGTGTAACGCTCTCCTCTCCTCGTGTCTCAGTGAGTCAGTGCGTGCGTGGCAGTGTAACGCTCTCCTCTCCTCGTGTCTCAGTGAGTCAGTGTGTGTGTTTGTGGCAGTGTAACGCTCTCCTCTCCTCGTGTCTCAGTGAGTCAGTGTGTGTGTGTGTGGCAGTGTAACGCTCTCCTCTCCTCGTGTCTCAGTGAGTCAGTGCGTGCGTGGCAGTGTAACGCTCTCCTCTCCTCGTGTCTCAGTGAGTCAGTGTGTGTTTGTGGCAGTGTAACGCTCTCCTCTCCTCGTGTCTCAGTGAGTCAGTGTGTGTTTGTGGCAGTGTAACGCTCTCCTCTCCTCGTGTCTCAGTGAGTCGCTCTCCTCTCCTCGTGTCTCAGTGAGTCAGTGCGTTGTGGCAGTGTAACGCTCTCCTCTCCTCGTGTCTCAGTGAGTCAGTGCGTGCGTGGCAGTGTAACGCTCTCCTCTCCTCGTGTCTCAGTGAGTCAGTGCGTGCGTGGCAGTGTAACGCTCTCCTCTCCTCGTGTCTCAGTGAGTCAGTGCGCTGTCCTCCCCTGTGTCTCAGTGTAACGCTCTCCTCCTCTCCTCGTGTCTCAGTGAGTCAGTGCGTGTGTGGCAGTGTAACGCTCTCCTCTCCTCGTGTCTCAGTGAGTCAGTGCGTGCGTGGCAGTGTAACGCTCTCCTCTCCTCGTGTCTCAGTGAGTCAGTGCGTGCGTGGCAGTGTAACGCTCTCCTCTCCTCGTGTCTCAGTGAGTCAGTGCGTGCGTGGCAGTGTAACGCTCTCCTCTCCTCGTGTCTCAGTGAGTCAGTGCGTGCGTGGCAGTGTAACGCTCTCCTCTCCTCGTGTCTCAGTGAGTCAGTGCGTGCGTGGCAGTGTAACGCTCTCCTCTCCTCGTGTCTCAGTGAGTCAGTGCGTGTGTGGCAGTGTAACGCTCTCCTCTCCTCGTGTCTCAGTGAGTCAGTGCGTGCGTGGCAGTGTAACGCTCTCCTCTCCTCGTGTCTCAGTGAGTCAGTGTGTGTGTGGCAGTGTAACGCTCTCCTCTCCTCGTGTCTCAGTGAGTCAGTGTGTGTGTTTGTGGCAGTGTAACGCTCTCCTCTCCTCGTGTCTCAGTGAGTCAGTGCGTGTGTGGCAGTGTAACGCTCTCCTCTCCTCGTGTCTCAGTGAGTCAGTGCGTGTGTGGCAGTGTAACGCTCTCCTCTCCTCGTGTCTCAGTGAGTCAGTGTGTGTGTGGCAGTGTAACGCTCTCCTCTCCCGTGTCTCGTGAGTCAGTGCGTGCGTGGCACGCTCTCCTCTCCTCGTGTGAGTCAGTGTGTGTGTTTGTGGCAGTGTAACGCTCTCCTCTCCTCGTGTCTCAGTGAGTCAGTGCGTGCGTGGCAGTGTAACGCTCTCCTCTCCTCGTGTCTCAGTCAGTGTGTGTGTTTGTGGCAGTGTAACGCTCTCCTCTCCTCGTGTCTCAGTGAGTCAGTGCGTGCGTGGCAGTGTAACGCTCTCCTCTCCTCGTGTCTCTGCAGAGAGAACCACAGTGAGATCGAGCGGCGTCGGCGTAACAAGATGACCGCGTACATCACGGAGCTGTCCGACATGGTGCCCACGTGCAACGCCCTGGCGCGCAAACCGGACAAGCTGACCATCCTGCGCATGGCCGTGTCGCACATGAAGACCCTGCGCGGCACTGGCAACACGACCACCGATGGCAGCTACAAACCATCCTTCCTGACTGACGACCCCCCCCCCCCCCCCCCCCACCACCCGACCCCCCCCCCCCCCCCCCCCCCCCCCCCCCCCCCCCCCCCCCCCCCACACACCCACACCCCCTCCCCCCCCCCACCCCACCACACACACACACACTCTCGCTCTGTGTGTCTGTAATGCCCTGTGTGTCTCTCCTCCCCTCTCTCTCTCTCTCTCTCTCTCCTCTCCCTGTCTCTCTCTCTCTCTCTCTCTCTCTCTCTCTCTCTCTCTCTCTCTCTCTCTCTCTCTCTCTCTCTCTCTCTCTCCCTCACTCCGTCTCTCTCCTCTCCTCTCACAGGAGCTGAAGCACCTGATCCTGGAGGCTGCGGACGGCTTCCTGTTTGTGGTGTCGTGTGAGACGGGCCGGTTGGTGTACGTGTCGGACTCTGTCACGCCGGTTCTGAACCAGCAGCAGTCGGACTGGTTCGGCAGCTCCCTGTACGAGCAGGTCCACCCCGAGGACGTGGACAAGCTGAGAGAGCAGCTGTCCACGAGCGAGAGCACCATGACAGGTACACAGCCACGCCTTGTTTATTAATGAGCTTCACCAGACCTCTCTGTGCTTTACAATGCTTCCCTATGCTTTACCAGACCTCTCTGTGCTTTACAATGCTTCCCTATGCTTTACCAGACCTCTCTGTGCTTTACAATGCTTCCCTATGCTTTACCAGACCTCTCTGTGCTTTACAATGCTTCCCTGTGCTTTACCAGACCTCTCTGTGCTTTACAATGCTTCCCTATGCTTTACCAGACCTCTCTGTGCTTTACAATGCTGCCCTATGCTTTACCAGACCTCTCTGTGCTTTACAATGCTTCCCTATGCTTTACCAGACCTCTCTGTGCTTTACAATGCTTCCCTGTGCTTTACCAGACCTCTCTGTGCTTTACAATGCTTCCCTGTGCTTTACCAGACCTCTCTGTGCTTTACAATGCTGCCCTATGCTTTACCAGACCTCTCTGTGCTTTACAAATGCTTTACCAGACCTCTCCTATGCTTCCCTACCAGACCTCTCTGTGCTTTACAATGCTTCCCTATGCTTTACCAGACCTCTCTGTGCTTTACAATGCTTCCCTACCTGCTTTACCACCACCTCTCTGTGCTTTACAATGCTTCCCTGTGCTTTACCAGACCTCTCTGTGCTTTACAATGCTTCCCTGTGCTTTACCAGACCTCTCTGTGCTTTACAATGCTTCCCTATGCTTTACCAGACCTCTCTGTGCTTTACAATGCTCTCCAAATGGTCTTGTAGAGACACGAATGTTACGACGGTATACGAAAATGGTCTGAGAGACACGGAACATTGTTACGAAACGTGATACGGGGAATGGTGCTTTCCCACGCTGTTACACTTTGCTGTGCTTTTGCTGTGGAGAGCTTTCCCGAGGGTCTGGTTAGTTGCCCCTGTTTTTGAATGCAGCTCCTATAACTCTCAATGCTGTTTCCTGCGCAGGGAGAGTCCTGGACCTCAAGACTGGCACAGTGAAGAAGGAGGGACAGCAATCCTCCCAGAGGATGACTTTGGGGTCCCGACGCTCCTTCATCTGCAGGATGAGGTGAGAGGGGCAGGGGGGCAGGATGAGTCCAGGAATGGGAATCGGACTCCCGTTTCTCAGCGGTTTGCTCCAGTCCTGTCTTGACTAGGAGTCTGATAATAAGACTCCCCGCTCTTGCTGCCTGTGCTGGACACGCTGGGCTCATCGAGCTGGTGTTTTCCTGTGTTTCTCTGCAGGTGTGGAAACTGCCCAGTGGATCCCGTGTCTCTGAACAGACTGAACTTCCTGCGAAACAGACACAGGTGAGAAGGGGCTTAATGCAGTGTCTGTCTGTCTGTCCGTCCATCCATATAGATAGACTATAGATATAGACAGACAGATAGATAAGTAGACAGACAGACATATAGATAAGTAGGTAGATATAGATGACATATATCTACATCAAACATACATATCTAGATATCTATAGGTAGGTATAGCCAGGTATGTAGACATCTAGATATAGACAGATAGATGATGACATCTATCATGAGTCTAGACTATATCTGTGTGTCTATCTATCTATCTATCTGTCTATCTGTCTATCTATTTATATTGTCTATATTTATCAATCTATTTTCTATATCTGTTTATCTATCAATCTATATTGTCTATATTTATCAATCTATATTATCTATATTTGTCTATCTATCTATAGTGTCTGTATCAGTCTATATTATCTATATCTGTCTATTTATCTATCTATATTGTCTATATCAGTCTATATTATCCTATGTCTATTTATCTATCTATATTGTCTATATCAGTCTATATTATCTATGTCTATTTATCTATCTATATTGTCTATATCAGTCTATATTATCTATGTCTATTTATCTATCTGTATTGTCTATATCAGTCTATATTATCTATGTCTATTTATCTATCTATATTGTCTATATCAGTCTATATTATCTATGTCTATTTATCTATCTGTATTGTCTATATCAGTCTATATTATCTATGTCTATTTATCTATCTGTATTGTCTATATCAGTCTATATTATCTATGTCTATTTATCTATCTGTATTGTCTATATCAGTCTATATTATCTATGTCTATTTATCTATCTGTATTGTCTATATCAGTCTATATTATCTATGTCTATTTATCTATCTGTATTGTCTATATCAGTCTATATTATCTATGTCTATTTATCTATCTGTATTGTCTATATCAGTCTATATTATCTATGTCTGTTTATTTATCTATCTGTATTGTCTATATCAGTCTATATTACCTATGTCTATTTATCTATCTGTATTGTCTATATCAGTCTATATTACCTATGTCTATTTATCTATCTGTATTGTCTATATCAGTCTATATTATCTATGTCTATTTATCTATCTGTATTGTCTATATCAGTCTATATTATCTATGTCTGTCTGACAGGGTTGAATAGGGAGTATAACTGCAGGGTACAGAAGCGAAAGGTTTTATTTGTTGGGGGACATGGAAGTATCAATGTGTTTCAGGAACAGTAAACGCAGTGCAGTGAGCTGTAAATCTTCAACTGTTTACAATTTATTTATTTCTTTATTCTACACCACTATTTGTCTCTAAACATCATGAAATAAAGAATTCTTTAAAAAAAAAAATCTCTTGTACATCCCACCTCCCTCTGAGCGCTCTCTGGTTTCCCCGTGGCTCTGAGCTCTCTCTCTCTCTTGTTTGCTTGTCCTGTAGGAGTGGTCTGGGTCCGGTTCAGGACGGGGAGGCCCAGTATGTGGTGGTGCACTGCACTGGATACATCAAGTCTTGGCCCCCTGCTGGCACGTAACGCAATTACTCATTTCTAATTGCTTTAAAACCTGTGTGTGTGTGTGTGTGTGTGTGTATTGTCATGTCTGGTTGACAAGATTCCCTTCATTGGAAATGAAGGGCTGGGAATCAGACTCCTGCTGCACAGCAGCGTGATCCAGTCCTGCTTTCACTAGGAGTTTAATAATGAGACTCCCGCTGCACAGCAGTGTGATCCAGTCCTGCTTTCACTAGGAGTTTAATAATCAGACTCCCGCTGCACAGCAGTGTGATCCAGTCCTGCTTTCACTAGGAGTTTAATAATGAGACTCCCGCTGCACAGCAGTGTGATCCAGTCCTGCTTTCACTAGGAGTTTAATAATGAGACTCCCGCTGCACAGCAGTGTGATCCAGTCCTGCTTTCACTACTCCCGCTGCACGGAGTTTAATAATGAGACTCCCGCTGCACAGCAGTGTGATCCAGTCCTGCTTTCACTAGGAGTTTAATAATCAGACACACCTGAGCTTGTTCCCTAGACACACTGGGGCTGATCAAGCTGCTAGTGAAACCTGGACTGGATCACACTGCTGTGCAATAGGAGTCTGATTCCCAGCCCTGATGTGATCTCAAGCACCAAATTACATAAATACAGCTTGTGTCCTGATTTCTCTGAGATTATGTTTGCTACTGAATGAGTTAATAACTGTCTGTCTGTCTGTCTCTGTGTTTGTCTGTCTGTCTGTCTCTGTGTTTGTTTGTTTGTTTGCTTGTTTGTTTTTCAGGAATTTCGCTGCTGGAGGAGGAGGCGGACGCTGTGCAGGGCAGTAAGTTTTGTCTGGTGGCCATCGGCAGACTGCAGGTGAGTCCCAGATTATTATTATTATTATTATTATTATTATTATTATTATTATTATCATACACCAAATACCCGCGCTCCTGAACTGCAGTGTGGTCACTGCTGTAATTCCAGTTGTGCAGGAGTGACTGTCAGGGTTCAGCCGCGTCCCCCCTACAGCTGTGTTGTCTTTGCAATTCATTGTGTGTCTTAGTTGTACTGTGTCTCAGTTGTGCTGTGTCTCAGTTGTACTGTGTATTAGTTATACTCTGTCTCAGTTGTACTGTGTATTAGTTATACTCTGTCTCAGTTGTACTGTGTATTAGTTATACTCTGTCTCAGTTGTACTGTGTATTAGTTATACTCTGTCTCAGTTGTACTGTGTATTAGTTATACTCTGTCTCAGTTGCTCTGGTTTTGGGCTCGGAGTCATTTTGATGTTCTTGCCAGTAATGTGTGTTTTGTTTTGTTTTGTTTGTTGCCCAGACGACCAGCTGCTCAAACAGCACTGACATGAGTAACATCTCCATCCCCATCGAGTTCATCTCCCGGCACAGCAGCAAAGGGGTCTTCACCTTCGTGGACCATCGCTGCGTGGCCACTGTGGGCTACCAGCCACAGGTAAGCAAGCACGAAGCAGCGTGGCCCGCAGAGCAGCGCTCCGGCGAATCACTGGGGGGGGCAGCGTACCCAGGATCACTTGGGGGGAGGGGGCAGCGTACCCAGGATCCCCCCCCCTAGTGCCCCCACACCCCGTCGCATGGCACTGGGTGGGGCAGCACCCCCCGTCACTGGGGGGGGGGGTACAGCACCCCCCAGGTCCCGGATCCTGTGGGTGGACAGAGGAGACCCTGTCCTCTGTGTGACCCCTTGGTTGTCCTGTGTACCGCACCAGTGTCCTTGTCTTGTCCCTGAGGTGGTTGTCTGTGTAAAGTACCAGCTTGTCTTGTCTTGTCCTCCCTTGACAGGAGCTCCTGGGGAAGGAGGTGTTTGAGTTCGCTCACCCCGAGGACCAGGGGCTGCTGAGGGACAGTTTCCAGCAGGTAATGGTGGGTTTGCTGGTGCGAGTCTCGTCTTGTGGATTGAACCCGGAGCGATTCGCTCAGTGCAGCGGTCAGGCAGGTTAACACAGAGAAT
>NC_054584.1:115707-118207 GCF_017654505.1 Polyodon spathula
CCGCATCGTACACAGCGAGCGAAGACAGGGCAGCTTTCTTTCAATCGAGACAGACCGCATCGTACACAGCGAGCGAAGACAGGGCAGCTCTTTCAATCGAGACAGACCGCATCGTACACAGCTAGTGAAGACAGGGCAGCTCTTTCAATCGAGACAGACCGCATCGTACACAGCGAGCGAAGACAGGGCAGCTCTTTCAATCGAGACAGACCGCATCGTACACAGCGAGCGAAGACAGGGCAGCTCTTTCAATCGAGACAGACCGCATCGTACACAGCGAGCGAAGACAGGGCAGCTCTTTCAATCGAGACAGACCGCATCGTACACAGCGAGCGAAGACAGGGCAGCTCTTTCAATCGAGACAGACCGCATCGTACACAGCTAGTGAAGACAGGGCAGCTCTTTCAATCGAGACAGACCGCATCCACAGCGAGCGAAGACAGGGCAGCACTTTCAATCGTGTGACAGTCCTGCAGTTCACTAGGAGTGTAATAATCAGACTCTGTCTGCACAGCGAGTGTGATCCAGTCCTGCTTTCACTAGGAGTTTAATAATGAGACTCCCGCTGCACAGCAGTGTGATCCAGTCCTGCTTTTCAGTGCTGGAGGTGACAGACCGCACTGTACAAGCTAGTGAAACCTGGACTGGGTGTCTCTGCTGTGCAATAGGAGTCTTATTCTCATCCCTGGCATCTTTTAATAAATTCAGTAACCGATTGAATTAGACCGGAAGGGTTTCTCCATGTCTGTTTGTTGAATTTCAGTTGACAGAATTGTCTTCTCTGTGTCTGTCTGCAGGGGAGTCTAACCCAGCAGGCGTGCAGTTCCAGACACGTCCAGCAGAGGGCGCGTGGCAGCAGTGGCAAGGTGCAGGGACTCAGCACAGCCACCAGGGGAGCAGTCAGGCGGAGGTGTTTCCGGTGAGAACAGATTGAACTCCCTCAGCTTCATAGAGTCCAGTGAAAGCTGCTGAATAATGTTCCCTTGTTCTCATATTGAACTGCACCCCCTCTATATAGAATGAACTCCCTCAGCTTCATAGAGTCCAGTGAAAGCTGCTGAATAATGTTCCCTTGTTCTCATATTGAATTGCACCCCCTCTATATAGAATGAACTCCCTCAGCTTCATAGAGTCCAGTGAAAGCTGCTGAATAATGTTCCCTTGTTCTCATATTGAATTGCACCCCCTCTATATAGAATGAACTCCCTCAGCTTCATAGAGTCCAGTGAAAGCTGCTGAATAATGTTCCCTTGTTCTCATATTGAATTGCACCCCCTCTATATAGAATGAACTCCCTCAGCTTCATAGAGTCCAGTGAAAGCTGCTGAATAATGTTCCCTTGTTCTCATATTGAATTGCACCCCCTCTATATAGAATGAACTCCCTCAGCTTCATAGAGTCCAGTGAAAGCTGCTGAATAATGTTCCCTTGTTCTCATATTGAATTGCACCCCCTCTATATAGAATGAACTCCCTCAGCTTCATAGAGTCCAGTGAAAGCTGCTGAATAATGTTCCCTTGTTCTCATATTGAATTGCACCCCCTCTATATAGAATGAACTCACTCAGCTTCATAGTCTTGTGCTTTCTTTCTCTTCCTGGCAGGACATGCTGTCGATTCTGGGGGAGCAGGGACCCGGGTTCGGGAGCGACGAGTTTGTAGAGCTGCCCATCTTCCCAGCCTTCAATGAGTAGAGAGCGTGAAGGGAAGCCTCTGAAACGGCAGGACTGTGCAGCTCAGCACTGCGGAGAGAGGGGGCTGCAGCCGGGACGTTTCAGTGTGGATCCGGGGGGAGCTGGGGGGGTTAATTCACATACTGAGCATGTGATTTCTGCAGGTGCAATACCAGCGTTGACGGACGAGGAATCAGAGTGAAAAGATACAGAACTGCAGTAAATCGAGGAGGGGCGACAATCAGGAGCAGCAATAGCCTGTTCTATTTGTTTGTATCAAAGTGTATATTTTAATAGGTTCAGAAAGAAACACTGGGGGGGGTTCAATTGAAATTATGGCACTACAAATTAAAAAAAAAAAACCTGAAATAGTTTATTGGCTGTGGGATCCCTAAATACTTTGTCGCTATAGTAACCGTGCCATAATTCAAACTGAGGGGAACGTCACACTTACAAATGTAAAAAGATCTTTTTTAGTGTCTCATTATTACTGCATCTTGTGATCTTTTATATCGTGTTATCAGATTTTAAATAAGAGTTGTGTGTTTTTTTTAAGCAAAGCCACATTGTACAGTTAAGAGCAGGAGTGCTTCAGAGCTGGATCAGCGCTCTGCGTGAGAAAACGAGGGAGAGATGATTAGAAATGTAATCTTTTGTTTTTGTGCAATGGACAAACTAAAGGTTTTGCAAATTTGGGTTTTATTTAGCCGATGTATTTCACGAAACAATTATACAATCTTTCTTTCTAAGCTGCTTTGTTTTGTGTGTCTGTATATATAAATATATAAAGAATTGTCTTTGAAAATGTCTAGCTGCACGTGCTGTATT